>NW_010972742.1:2781805-2782115 GCF_000737465.1 Haliaeetus leucocephalus | reverse complement strand
CGTCAGCCAGCAGGGGGCGCCGCAGTGCCGCGCCGCAGCGGGGCCGCGCCGCAGCGGGGGAGCCGCCCCCCGCCCCGTCCCCTCGCCGAGGCTCTTCTCCTCCCTCCCCAATTCTTTTCCGCTCTCCCCGAATCTCTTCGTCTCCTCAAATCTTTTCCCCTTTCCCCGACTTTTTTTCCTCCCTTCCCCAATCTTTTCCCCCTCTGCCCAAACCTTCCTCTCCCTTCCCCAAGCCTTTCCACCTCTCCCCAAGTCCTTTTCCCCAACTCCCCAAATCTTTTCCCCCTCTCCCCCATTTTTTTCTCCTCTC
>NW_010972742.1:2747429-2781151 GCF_000737465.1 Haliaeetus leucocephalus | reverse complement strand
GGGGTCGGGAAAGGCTGGCGGTGCGGGGAGAAGATCTCCTCTCCTCCCGCAGCTCTCGGGTTTAGGCAGCGCTAGCCCTGAGCTGGGGGCTGGGGGCGCGCCGGGTGTCCCCCCCCCCACCTCCCCATGCCTTCAGCTAAAGGGTGGCAAAGTTTCCCTCGTCGCCGCTTGCAGTCGCGGGGCGAAGCAGCTTGGGACAGCAGGTGCGAGTCCCGCAAGCTCGCCTTTTGCTTCCCTGCCTTTAATCAATAGTCGTTAATGGGATGGAAAATGCGGTGGAGGAGTTGCGGTAGGTTTTGGTGGTGCCGTATGTTTCCTGTCCCTGTTTTGCTGGAGGGCTGGTACGGTGCCTGGTCTTGGCACTTTGGAAATGGCTGAGAAAAACAATCCTTCCGTCTGTCTTCCCTTCGCAGGGAAAAAAGGGGCACTTTTCGCCTCCAGGCTGCATGCTTGTGCCTTCTAAAAGAGCTAGGGTATTACAGCTCTGCTGTTCCGAGACAAGTATTTCATGTAGTGGTTCTGCTGACCGTGAATGAAGATAGGATCTTTTTTTTTCCATGTTACCAGGGATTATGAGACCCATTTATTATTTCTTTTCCCCCGGTTGTTTTACCTAGCGAATCAAATTGTCTGTCTGTCTGCCTAGCCTTCTCTCTTAGTGCGTGTCGTCTGTCGATGTGGATATTTGCAAGGTTATTTGTAATATATTGAAATAGTAGAAAGAACATTTCCCTTCTGTTTGGCAACAC
This sequence comes from Haliaeetus leucocephalus, assembly GCF_000737465.1. NCBI lineage: Eukaryota > Metazoa > Chordata > Aves > Accipitriformes > Accipitridae > Haliaeetus > Haliaeetus leucocephalus. The sequence goes on along the minus strand of NW_010972742.1, from coordinate 2,780,402 downwards.
GGTGGTACCTTCAAAGTGATCGGAGGCTGAATTGTGATTAAATAATGCATTTTGCAAAGTGCTGTGAGATCAAAGGAAAATTAAGATCAGAGAGGTTTGGAGAACGCAGGGGGCACGAGGGGGGCTGGGGAATGTGCTGTGTCTGTGACTGGGCTCCCTTTCTGTGGTGTGTCCTGGAAGCTCAGACAGACGCACTGATCGTACCCTCCGGATCGCGTCTCTTCTTCGCCGGCATGGTTCGCAGGGCACGGCACCAGGCTTTCCCTGCCCCGGACCTGCAGCATGTTTGGAGGGAAATGGTTGTCTGGTGAACCTCCCTATGCCCAGGAGAGTCTGGGAGAGGAGGGGGGAAATGTAACTCCCGGTGTCCATTTACTCAGGAGAGCTGATTTTCCTGCTGCCGGATCCAGGAGAGCTCTGCAGAGGCATGTTCATCAATACTCAGCCCTCAGCCAGGACACCGTATCCTCACTGGTAGCTCGGGCACATCCTTCTCACGGTGTCAAGGAGAAGTCAAATGCTTTGTAACGACAGCCGGGCAGTGGGTTCCCCACCCTGATGCGCTGGGTGCCTTACGGCACGCTACAGCCCTCGCTGCTTCGGGGCTTTCCTTGTGCCCATGCTTTCCCACTCACATTGCCTTCTTGCTTCAGCTCTTGCTCTCCTTTTCAGACCCTTCTTTTATTTGTCCCCATTCCATATTTTTGCATTACAAGTGAATTTTGCCAGCTGGGCCCTCGGAGGAGCCTCCCTCCGCTTCCAGCACAGCTCTAGTATCTGCCACATCCATCCTGCTTCTTCCACTCATGCCCCTTCACCTCCCACTCCCCTGCCAGGCCTCCCCCCATTTACTTAACCCGTCTTTCCCTGTGTTAATTAGGTGTTGCCAACCAACCCAGAAGAAAGCTGGCAGGTCTACAGCTCTGCCCAGGATAGCGAGGGGCGTTGTATATGCACAGTGGTGGCACCTCAACAGACGATGTGCTCGCGTGATGCCAGGACAAAGCAGCTGAGACAACTATTAGAAAAGGTAATGGCTGACCCCTTCTGGGAAAGGTGGTTTGGTTTGGCATGACATTGGGAGTAAAAAAACGAGCGAGCTGGGCTGAGCCTTGGTTTCCAGGGAAGACAGACCCCTTGGGCCAGACCTCCCGTGCCGTAGTTGTCCCCATGTCTGTAGTGGGGGAATAATCAGCCACAGTCAGGAAGATAAATCTCTTAAGTGTTTCTCAGGCACAGAGGAAAAGGGACTGTGGCCTAAGGTCAGCTTAAAACTGCTGAGATCAAAGCAAAAATATCGAACCATATTGCTAAAAAAAAAAAAAAGTTGTAATTTACTCATTTTTTTCATTACGTTAACACAAGCAGTTTCAAAGGATGAGCCTCAACAAGATGAGAGAAGATAGAATTAAAAACCCAGAGCCCATGCATTCCTAGCCAAGCTGATATTAAAAAGGTCAAAAGAACAGTACAAGCTGTCAACATCAAATAGCACAGAAATGACAGTTTAGTGGTTTTCTTTCTAATGTTGACAACCACTTGATTAGTTTTTAATAGTCTGCTGTCCAAAGAGATCAAAGAATCTCATTAGGGAAACATTCCTGATAACAAGAAATTTTTCAGATAATAGATTTTGTTGAAGAAATGCTGTTTCATGTGAAATGCTGCTCTTCTCTTTAAAATATAAGTGGACTCCTGTGCTGGATATGTAATTATCCCTCATGCCCTAATGCTATGTTGGCATGTGTTGTGCATGGACAAAATAATTTTTATCCTGCTGCTTTCGGGAAGTTGATGTATTAGTCACTCGTAACAATATTAAACCTACGCTTAACTGATTTTCCTATGATGTGATAAGAACAGTAAAGTGAGGCAGGAAACATTTAGCCCTAAAATACTTCTTTGGTATGTCAGAGGCTTCTAAAAATAATCCCACTCAAGCTTTGATTTCTCTAAGCAGTAACGGCAATCGGTCCAAGAGCACATTTGTCTAAGAGGCAGCAGGCGTTATATTAGCAGCTGACACGGGCGTCTGAGAGCCATCGTGTTCCCAGAACTGCTCGTATGCATTAAACAAGCAGGATTTGACCTAATGCCCTCTGCTAATGCACAGGCGAGTTGGGCATACGAGACCTGGGATAACATCAGTTCCCGTGCGGAGGGTGTAAGTGCTCAGTGATTTTTCCCTTATGCAGCTCTCCGGCTGCCAATGAATAAAGTGAGGGAGGAGCGGTATTTCAAGGCATGTGTTCTGGGGATATGTTACCTGCCTGCTAATCTGTCTGCATCTCACTCCTACACTAACCTATATGAAAACCCCAAAATAAAGAATAGTCTCTTAGTGCCAGACACCTGCTCTTGATGAAGGCTGAAATGATAATCCCTATAGGAAAGTGCAACTGCAGAGAAGAGCTTCCAGCTTCCCAGGAAGGATTTCAAACCTGAAAACTCCTTCCCTCATCTGACATTTTAACTCTAGCTTTGTGATGGGAAAAGTCGCAGCTCCTAATTTCTCTCTGCCAGCAGATGAAGAAGCATAATATGTCAAAGAGGTAATTGTGTTTGGATTTTCAAAGGAGGAGACCTGGCAGTAACCTATGGAAATAATAAGGCATTGCTTTTATGAGCAAGAAATAAGCTGCATTTGTGTGGGTGTGTATGCGTGTGTACACAAACCAATTGTAGCATCTTCAGTGAAAATCTCTGCACAGAGGCTTCAGCAGCTGAATGTACTTTGAGGTTCAAAGCTGCCAAGACCCCATCTACCCTCAACACATGGGCACGGGCATATGCGTAGAAACTGTAGTTCATGCTGTTTGCAAGTGAATCCTGGGCACCCCGTCAGTTTAAAGAGCAGGCGTTAAGTGAGGTAAGGTGAGCCAGGTCTGCTTGCCATCGCACAAACTGTTCTGCCCGTGTTTTGACACTGAGGTGTCTGAGCTCATCTTTGGCTGGAGTACACGGAGTCCTTCCAGCCTTATATGTGTCAGGTGCTGAGTCCAGATCTTGGACTGCATCCAACCCGAGACATCACCTAAATCCTGTTCATAAACAGATTATGTTTTATCTTCAAATGGATTTTTATTTATTTTTTTTGGCCCTGTTATCTGGGAGGACTTCCTCCTCTGATGGTTAAACCATTTTTGATTTCCTGCCAATTCTTATTCTTTGCCAGCACTGATTTCCAGATTAAACAGTTCTTTTTGTTCCTTTGATATTCACTCCGAGGTGTATATAGGGAGGACAATGACATCTCTTCTCTGCCTTTCCTTTGCCTTCTACAGAACTTATAAGATGAACTTTTCATGTCCTGGTCCATTGGTTGAGTCCATCTCTCCCCTAATTCTTCCTGTAGACCATGAAAATCTCCCTCAAGGTGCCTCATGCTATTGCTCCACCAGTTTGTCCGGCTACCCAAAGCTAAAGATTCTTCCCAATTCAAACCCCAAAGATGGGCTTAGAACAGTCCTTTCTGAGCTGGCATGAAAGGCTGATCCACAGGGAAGCTTGAGCAGGGTTTAAACCATGGCTTTGACCATATAAATCTCACTGGGGTCATCAGGCCAATATCGACTCTCTGTTACTCTGGTTTAATTCTGAAACAACGCAATGTCAAACAAGATGACAAGAATCGCACTGGAAGTTTCATTTGTATCAACTTTCTGTTTCAAATGCTGAAGTTAACTCTTTTCCCCAAGACAATCGCAGGTATCTCTCTCACAGTAGCTTGATGGAAAATGAGATTTCATGTTGAGAGCGCATGCTCCACCGATGGAGACAAAAAGCATTTTAGCCGATATTTGAAGGTCTCAGTTAATGGATGAAGCTGAGGGAATTTGAGAGACAGTATCCTTGGGTCTCAGTTCATTACAGCACTTAGGTACATGCTTAAGTTTAAGCTATGAACAGTCTCACTGAGATCTAATCATGTGCCAAAGTACTTTGCTGGATCAAGGGTATGATATGCTAATGAAGGAAAACAAGTAGGTCTTCAGCTGATGAAGCACACGTTACTGTCAGAGATCAGCAATGATGGAGACTGACTTTCTACAAGTCCGGTCAGAATCTTGCCTGGTTGAAAACAATATGGGCAACAACTAGTGAGAGTCTGGACTTGTAAAACACATGCCCGAAATAGCACAGCAGCTAATTTTAGGCGTCTCCATTTAGAGACATGTGAGGAGGCTATTTTCCTCTGCAGTCAGGGGAAAGGCAGACTCCTCCAGAGGTGATTCAGAGCAGAAGCCTGAGCGAGGTGCTCTGATTCACTTCCTAGCGGAGTCCGTCTCTCCCTCCCCACCACCCAAGAGGCAGCGTAAGGAGCCCCCATAGCCTTGCTCAGCCCCTGCGGGGTCAAATACCGGTGATCATTACAGAAATGCTCTTTTCTGATTGCTGGCAGCTTGGCCTTTAATTGGGGTTAGGCATTAGTGGAATAAATGAGATCAATTTTGTATGATCCCTACAAGTCATTCCTATTCCAACCCATTGGAACAATTCTGCTATGTAGATACAGCTCAACTCAAAGGAGGATAGACCGGATTACCAGAATAAAAATATCTGCAGACCAGACATGCTTGTCTAAGTCTTCCCTTCTCCTGCCTCGGGGTAGCGAGAGGTCTTCAAACTCCTCTGCATGCAGCCCAGGTAAATGAGCACCCGGCCATGTCCGCTGAGAGCTCACGTACCCCGGGGCAGGCATGGCTAAACGGAAGCCACGCAGGCTCGGGCTGAGCTCAGGTTTTTCTTTTCCTCTTCAAACCAAGAGGGTCTTGTTCTGCTCTTCCCTGCTCCTCACACCTCCCTGAGCAGGTCCTTTGTGGTAGTCAGGATGGGTGCTGGTTCACTTCTGGCTGATGTGTTGGGATGCAGAGACTGAAAATAGCTTCCCCTTTGCTGAGGAAGACTATTAGGCCCCCGGAGCAGTTGTACTGGTTGTACAAAATGTTTCCTCCCCGTTGGCCTTTGAAATACAGGTCGTCCATACATTTTTAATAGTTCCCTGTAATAGTTTTCTTGTCATCGTGCATGAGCGATGGGCATTTTGATCGCTTCTGAGATGCAGACGTCAAAGTTGGCATTTGACCCATGCTGGTTTCAGCAAGTAGTCTCCGAGACCTGGCTGCGTGCGGGTGTCCCGCCGTCCCCTCGCTCTGTCGCTCGAGGTAAGTCGCAGCAGCCCGGTGTGATTTGCTGGAGGAAATATTGCATTTGCACCTTTCTTTTCCCAACCCAGCCTGTCCGCACTTGGCTTTGGCGAGGACGGAGACGGGAGCAGAGGTGGCAGCATGGGCTCTGGGAAGTGTCTCGGAGCGGATCCGCAGAGACGGTGCTGGCTCGCGTTTGGGTTTTGCTCAGACGCCCACGGATGAAGAGGCTTGAACCAGGATGCCTTTAATGTGAGGGCCCTGATGCAGCAGCATGCTTGGCTGCCTGATTCATTTTAAACTCGGGCGTCATCCCTACCGATGCCGACAGTCGTAGTTCTGTGGGTAACGCGGCAGTGGCAGGAGCACCAGTCGTGGGCTGAGCCCCGTAATGTACACACCGTGGTGCAAACACAACTGTCCCTGACGCAAAGACCTTAAATTACACCCAGTGCTTAATGCTAAATAGGTGCTTAAGTGCCTGCCTAAGTCAGAGCTTCATTTACCGTCTCCTAGCCTGAAAAATGAGAGAAGGGAATATCGTAATAAATCAGATGGCAGCCAAGCTTCAAAATCAGGTCAGCCTAGCTATTGTTTCCCTCCCCTCCTTACACCTTCAGCTCTTTTTCTCATGAGGAGCCCAGCCAACCTCCTTGCATCATTCCTTTGGCAGGGCCAGATGGGCGCTGCGCGGGGAGCCGTGGGGATGCGGCATCGGTCGGCTCGAAAAGATGCCGACGCGGCACAACCGCCCGAGTGGGGCAGGCACCGGTGGGGCCAGCCAGAGCGGGAGCTCCTGCTGTACTTCCCAGCTTCAGGATGCCCTCACCTGCAGCTGGATTTGTTGTGGCAGATGCTGTATAAACAGTAGGGCTGTTTGGATAATGAAGTTTTTACTAGCTGGGAGTAAAGTTTGCACTTAGGCAATCAGTAAGTGTCACTTGCGTACGCGAAGAAATGGTAATGTGCACCTCAGCAAAAGCGTTTCTTAGTCAGATGTGCTTCTGCTCAGCTAAGAGCCTCTCCTCGGGCGACGGCGGGTGCTGCTCCGGCCTCTCAAAGAGGCCATCGTGAGTGATGCATTTTAGCCTTGACTACAACCCTTTTTTTGCATGTGTGATTATTAAATTATTCTCTGCAACGCGGCAGAATAAATGTTTATGAAACCAATTTGAGAGCACGGGGTCATAATGCTATGAGATGCTTTTGATTAACTAGTACCTAATGCATAGGCTGATTACTCTTTAGCTTTGTTGACTGTGTAGGAAAAGGTCAGCGTTCGGCATTGGGATGCGAGTGGGGCTGCCTTGCTGCTGGGGAAGCACCTTCTTAATGAGTCCCTTCTCGTCTGACAGGTGCAAAACATGTCCCAGTCGATAGAGGTGTTGGACAGGCGGACTCAAAGAGACCTACAGTACGTTGAGAAGATGGAAAACCAGATGAGGGGACTGGAATCAAAATTCAAGCAAGTGGAAGAAAGCCACAAGCAGCACCTGGCAAGGCAGTTTAAGGTATGTCTGCTTTCCAAACTGCTAACGAAGCCGTGGCCAAGGATTTAGCAGGGTGTGCACGGGACTGTGGCCCTGGTCCCCGTCAGCTCACGTAGCCGCTGCTCCGGTCGTACATGGCGCTGGTGGCCACCCACCCATGCAGCTCCCTCCTGTCCAAAGCACGGCCAGACCCAGGTTGCAGCATCGCGTCCTCAGCCGCAATACATTTTTCTATAGGGTAAAAGCATAAATCTCCACGTTCCTGTACCCACGAACCACACCTGGGTTGGGGCACTAGGTTTGGGGCAATAGGGCAGCGTAGGATTGCTCTGTGCAAGGCGGGGGGGTCTGCAGGGAGACCCCGGGGCAGCTGAGGTCAGGACAAGGTGGGTTCCCCTCCACGGCAAGGCAGCTCTTCCCCACGCCGTGCCTGGGACCCATTTTTTGGGAAAAGCCAGGACCTGGGGTTCCGTTACATTTCTGCAGCCCGTGGCAAACCGCGATGGGCCGTCACCAAATTGCTTCCCTCCTTGGGGCGGTTGTAGCAATGGGGCAATCGATCAAACAAATCAACCCCCCCCAAAAAAAACCCAAAAGTACGACTATTGCAGCTGTCCTCGGGCTGGCAAATGGCCCATCTCAAGGATGTGCAAATGTCCAATTTTGAAGTAATGGTGTTGGCAGCAGAGCCAGCACCTTCTGATGGATTATACGTGTTTTGTCCTGGTGTCGTACAAATGAGAATTAAAGATATGAGCCTTTTAAATGAAGGTGTCATTGCAAGCAATGGTTGAACTTCCAAGAACTTGATTGAGAACAAATGAATTTCCAAAAAGAGGCTGTCAGCAATATTTGGAATCTTAAATTTTAGTAATGCTTTTCATTAATAGATATAAAAACCAAATTGAGAAGATTTCTAGTGAAATTTGGGGACATTTCTGATCAGCTACCCAGCTGATTCCCATTCTCATTTCCAGGCAGCTGCCCAGCTGGCTGGTGTTTTAAAGGAGAAATTTTTAATTGACGTGTTAAATACTGAAATACCAATATTACATCATAAAAAGCTGGGAAGAAGGTTCTTAAAGCTTTTCACCAACTCCACCTCCTCCACTCCCCATCTCCAGTTACCACAGGTCCCTAAATTTAGCTCCGCAGCCTGGATGTAAGGACCATCTTTCTGATTTATGCATGAGTTTTTTTTTTTTTTTTTTATTCTTTTTTTTTTTTCCCCCTCCATTCTGATGAGTTTAATCCTCCCCATTGCCTGCCAGGGAGCTTGCACCGGGAAGTGCAAGTAAATAAGAAAATAAATATATTCCCCACATGCAAACCACAGGAGGGAAAGCCTCTCGACTTAAATAGGAGGGGATGGGAAGGAAAGAAATGAGGCTGAGAACCAATTTCTGATCCCGTTCACCCCCGAGCTGCTTCAGCAGACAGCCAGATGTCACAGCCCTGAGCGCTGTGAACTTGGCCACTGTGCAATAGTTTAAGCAGCACCAGGTATACTGTGTATACTAACATGCTTCATTAACGGGTAGGTGCATGCATATTTATGTCTACTCATTAGCTGCTGGAGCAAAGCATCTTCAACAAAATGCTGCATACCGTGCCTTTAAACAAGGCCTTCATTTAATTAAAGAAAAAAAAAAAAAAGTCTTCTTTTCTGCAAAATAAATTTGATAATTACTTTGATTTTTATGTTCTTTATAGCATGCCTAAAAACAGTAAGGAATTTTTGTCTAATTTGCTGCCAAAGCACCATTTTAAATAACAGCCACAGCATTTTGTTTCTGCTAATGCCAGCATTAAAATGTGAGTGGTTTGGAGCTCTTGTGTTTTTTTTCTCTTTAGTTCCGTAAGAGTATTTGTCTATGAATGGCTATCTATATAAGGCAGGTTAGTGAGCTAGATCCTCAACAGTATTTCATTTTCTTGCTTACAGGGCTAACTTAAAAGCAAGTTTTTTCAATGCTGCAGTGACTGAAGAAGCAGTTCACTCCCATGTAACCATGAAAAGAGGGCCACAGAGCATTTTGCACCATGCATTTATTTTTTTGATTATTTTCCAAATTAGCACCATATCTCACTAAGGAACCTTGAACCACACAACCGAGATCTTCCTTTGCATGCAATTGTAGATGCATTTCATGAATAGTTTGAAACCCTTGTCAATGCATATATATATTATTTTATTTTATTTTTTGGAAAGAAAAAAAAAAGAACTCTTTGTGTATGTGATCTGAAGCATGTAACCCTAAGATGTTGCATTCTAAAAATGACAAATAAAGGCCTTTCCCAAATATTTTGGTGTTCTGCAGCCTGTTTAATATGTTCTTTCCAATACATCATTTGGACCAAAATAATAATTAAAATAATTTTAAAGATAATAATTGTGGGATATGAACATTGCACTCACGTAGGAAGCAACCAGGTCAAGGCAGAGTGTTGCAGATTTTTGCACGCATAGCACTGAACCAAGCTTATTTTAACCTTGCAGGCGATAAAAGCGAAAATGGAGGAACTTAGGCCTTTGATACCAGTGTTGGAAGAGTACAAAGCCGATGCAAAATTGGTATTGCAGTTTAAAGAGGAGGTCCAGAATCTGACGTCAGTTCTAAACGAACTCCAGGAAGAGATTGGCGCCTATGACTACGAAGAGCTTCAGAACAGAGTGTCAAATCTTGAAGAAAGGCTTCGTGCATGCATGCAAAAATTAGGTAGGCTCAGAACAACATGGTGACACTGGCTAAACACCATCGATGTTAAACCACGCATCCCGTCTGGAGGCAGAGATGCTAGACTGGACATCTCCTTGTGCCTGGCCTGGCTGTAAGAGATGAACTCGCACAGCCGGGTTTGATCCTGTAAATATTTATGCTATAAGTAACATTAATCTTGGGAGTAGTCCTGCTGAGGATTACTTGCACGACCAATGTTGCTTATGGCATAAGTGCTTCAGGATCGGGCCCTCGCCTAGGCATGTGACGTTTTGCAGCGTTTGCATAAGTGGACGGTGAAATGCGGGGAAATGCGTGGCCTATTGCAAATAACGCTTATGCAAAGCAAACACATGCACCCATTTTGCTTATGCATCGATGTCCGATCTTTTCGCTGACTGGACCTGGCACATCAGCAGAGGTCTCCGCGCACCGCTTTAAGTAGCGTGCGCGCGCGTGCGTGTGTGTGTGCAGGCTGTGACTCGGTTTCCCTTTTTTCCTTTCCTTTCGCATCTTGCAAATCCCTGTTGAGAAGAGCATGATGTAGCTGGTGCGGGTTCGCGGTTTGGTCCGGACTATGCCATGTGCAGGATATAAATCCTCCCCATCTCTCCCGTTCCCTGAGGGAGCCCCTTCCGTCAGGCCAAGTAACCAGCGGTGCTAAAATGCGAGAGATTCATCTGTAATCTCATTCAGAGAGTATTAATTGACTGAAGCCGGTGGGTCCATTGTGGGGAGACACAGCGGTAGCTAAAGCCAGCGTCCGACCCCAGACAGAGGGTGGAGAAGGGGGGAAGAAGGGCACTGCCTCCCGCAGCTGCAAGAAATCTCCCCACCGTTTGTTGGCCTAGCTCTGTCTTGATTTAATTTCTACTTACATTATTGACTTTCTTGTTAAGCAATTTAGATAATCTAAACACATTAACTGCTCTGCAGTCTATTTTGGTAGCACATATGAAATAACACTCTCAGGTAACTTCATGGAAGATCCGATCTCTTCTGAGCACTTTATATCCTTGGCAAGGTAACGCTTTGTTTCTCTCTTGTCTTTGCTGGTGGGATTGCTTTTGCTTGTTTCTAGATGCCTCCACACTTCTGTAAGCAGCTGCCTCCCCTGTATGTCCCCCTGCATTTCCATCCCGACCTCTGTTACCTCCTGTGTCCCTCATAAGCTACCTCTCACTTGGAATCTCGGAAAGGAAAGCAAATTTCCACGTAAGCCTGGATGCTCAGAGGTATTTGAACTACGACCATGCAGCGAGTTGTGCCCAGAGATGCCCCTGGTGAGCTGCCTGGTGGGCAAGTATAACCCCCCCATCCCCAGCTAAGTGAGAGGGCAGAGCCTGATTTCTCATTTATTAACGAGCGCTGATGTGCCCCGGGTTGGTTCTGGGGGCAGAACAGGGTGAGGCGAGTGATGCCGTCGCTTTCTGCACCGTGTCTGCGGTCCCGCTCCTCGCCCCGTGATGGTCGTGGGGAAGGCAGCAGGGTTGGGGGATGGCAGAGGAGTCCTGACCTTGTCCTTACCCACTTAAATTTCACCCTGAAAGCTTAACGGGGACAGAAATGATCGAGGTTGTAATGACTTCGTGCTTTCTGTGTTAGCAGAAAGCCTGGAGCTTTGTCATGTGGGGATCATACAGACATCTCAGGAATGACAGTCCTGCAGTGGGTGAGATAAGAAAGGATGGAGAACAGACCCAGGAGTGTCTGGTTGACCAAGGTCACATAGCAACCCCCCCGCAGCCCCACACTGCCAGCACAGGGCAGCTCTGCCCTGCAAACGGCTTTTCTTATTTCTCCCCTCCCGAAGGCAGAGGTGGGTGTGATGAGAGGAGATGGTGCCCAAGGAGGGATCCGCTTGCTGCATCCATAGCCTTCAGCCCATCTCTTGAAGATGAGGAGGAGCTACAGGTGATGGGGAGAGGGAACAGCAGCAGGACCAGGGATTTGAGTCTGTAGAAGTATTCTCCGAGGGATAGTTCTTTAAAGAAAACCATCCTGGACCCCACAGCCCCTCTCCAGCCGGCCTCGGCGGAGCTGCCCAGTCCAGGCTGACTCCACCAGAGCCAGGGAAGCTGTGATGATCCTCCCGCAGACCCTAGGCAGACTTTAAGAAGTAACTCAAAAAAAAAAAAAAAAAAAGATTTTGCTCTTGGACCATCAGCTCCTTCTGCTCTGGACCATGTCCTGGCTCATTCCATCCCCCTCATGCTCAGCTCCTCCAGCTGGGACATCCCCCAAGGCAGCAGCCCAGGTAAGCCTGACTGAGGCAGCTAGGAAGGTGAGCTCTTGCAGGCAACTTTTTCTAGAAACTTTTTGGCGTTTGTTTGGAATCTTTTTGAGGCTTTATTGGGCTTTTTGGCTATGCCCCTTCTTTCTCCTCTTGCTCTCTCTGTGACCGCAGGGTCAGGGCAACTTTTCTGCCTCGGGGCGTCGCGGCACCAGCGGGTGCTCGCGGAGACGGACGCTGAGTCCTGCAAGTGTTCGCCCGTGAGGGTTTGCTGCTCACCCAGGAGGGTGATTTATTTGGTCACTTAACAGCAAACAGCCCAGATTGAATTTCCAATGTTGTTTATCGCTCCGGCGTGTAAACCAGTGAAAATGGTAGTTAATCGAGTTAAATTCGGATAACAACCTTACAGACACTTTGCTGCCTCACGACGAGGCCCTGTTCGCTGAGGATTGCTGTGTGCTGCAAATTAGCTGCTCAGAGGGATTCATTGATGTTTCAAGTAGCACATTTTAGCTTAGATTTGCTCCTGCGTGAGCCAGCAATACTGCTCACCTGGTGTGTGTGCACTTGCTAGAGCTCAGGGTGCAGCTTAGAGTGCCCAGAACAGGATCAGGGAGCTGCTGCAATAAGCACGGGACAAGGGAAGGTTGGGGATGTGCTGGGTTCCCGTCCAGTTCGCCTCTCCCCATCCTCTGGGAAGCACTGATGCTCGACAGTGCAGCAGCATTTTCCTGAGACAAGGTCCTGTTTTGCATTTTGGGTTTCCTAAGCATTATTGATGGATCAATAGTGAAAACACTTCCTGACTCCGGCATGTGTGTGAAGGGAAAAAAAAATCAATAATGGCATGTTCAATCTGTTATTCTGTTTACACTCTTAAAGATCACTATTTATACAGGGATTTTAACGTTTCCATTAATGTTCTTAAGAGGAGCCTTGGAAGAATGGAAAGGTTGTCACTCCTTGATTCGAGGGGGAATTTAACTTGGCTGCGCTCCGCAGGCTCACATTTGCCTGATAGCACGAGCTTTCCCTGACTCTTGCAAAAAATCCCAGCCCACAATCCTGGCGCAGGGATGGGAACAGAGCCCTGCCCGCCCGTCCCAGACGTTTTGGGGATGGGGGGCTCCCTGCCAGGTGACAGAGGCAAGGGCAGGGCACGACCCAACCGCTGCTGCCCCATCCCTGCTTCGGAGGGCTGGGACTGGGATATGGGGGGGATCAGACCTCGGCTTTGTGGGAAACCCCAGCAGGGAAGGTGCTCAGCTGTAGCAGCAGCAGCCCAAGCAGAACCACGGAGTCCAGAAGGAGACGGTGCTGGTGTCGGTGCCGTGGCTGCCTTGGTGGATAAATTGCTGCTGAGCTGCTAAACATCGCTTGTGGGCTGGATCTTAGGAGAAACACAGAGCTGAGGTGTTAGTATCCTGGGAGGATGGTAGCGCTCGTTGTAACTGGGTGGAGGAAAGCGTGTCTTCTCCTGCTGGAAAATTCCTCGTGAGGCTAGAGGAAGGGGCTGTGTGTGTGGACGTGGTGTTTCCTTGCTGCTCTGCTGAGCTGCGGGAGGGCAGGTCGGAGGCAGCTGGCTGGGTCAGCCTGGAGGGTGGCTCGGGAAAAGGCTGATTTGTGCTGTTTTCCAGGAAAGCTGCTGCTCACAGGCTTCCCCTGTGTCCTGGACTCATGGATGAGCACCAGGTCACGCTTTCCTGTTGCACATTTGTCCCTGAGTGACTTGAAATGCCCCTAGCATCCCATGCTCCTGCCATCCCAATGGGAGAGCAGGTTTGCTGCACAAGGCTTAGCACCCATGGGTGCTGGGCTGCCCAGGGCAGGGCTCTGCTGGGCAATCAAGCAGCAGCTTTAGGGCAATCACAGCCAGGGCATAAAAACTCCCCCATGCAAGTCAGTAGAATCTGGTAGAGGAAGGACTTGGATGCTGGGCATCTTGGGCTTTTGCCCCAGCTCTGCTCCCAACCCACCGCTGCACGCTCAGCTCCTCACCCGCAGAGGAGAGCAGTGCTGAGACTGCCCGGGGCTGCCAGTGGGTGCTTCGAGGCTGTGCAGGCTGCTGCTTTTTGCCGGAGCATGGGGAGATGCAAGAATCCCATCCTGTGAGCTACTGCTCTGATTCAAACTGAGACATGTCCAAGGGAAGCAGTAGAAAAGAGTCCCCTCTGCTCCCAGTAAAGTAATCTTCCTGCTTTTAATGATTTCTAGCCCTATAGAAAGAGGGAAAAAAAGCTGATGGTGTTCGGAGTGTGGTTTGGATCTCATTAGGAACGGACGGGTGAATGAGGATCGTAGAGGCTGTAGTTGTCCACCCCTGGGCGGTAAGCCCATGAGAGCTGCAGGGACCTAGCTAACTAGGGGCCTTAAAGGATCCATTTTAAACTTTCCCCCTAGCATATGTGTGCCCATGATAGATTTACAACAAGAAAGAAAACACCTTGCCCTGTGTAAGAGCAACCCTCTTGCATTGCTGAAGAGCTGTTGTGAATGTGCCTCCAGCTAAACGTTTATGAGATGTAGCCTCAGTGCTTGCAAACAACACTAGTTTACCCTTATCAGCTGCTGCTGCTTTTTTTTTTTTTGCTCTTTTTTTTTTTAATCAATGAGCTTTTATACAACCTTTCTCTCCAGGGAAATGGAAGGAAAGAGATAAAGTGACAGCAATGTAGGGCTTCGATAATAGAAGGCAACATTGAGCAGATCTGTGATTAGAGGAAGGCTGGTCCTCTGCCGGGGGAATTTGCAAGACATTAAGAATTTATTATTTTAACCCATTGCATCCCTTTGTCAATACCTTGCTCTCCTCCTGAGCTGAGAGGTTTTGAATACATCAGGCAGGCAGGAGGATAAATTCCCATACACCGTGTCTCAGGGAGGCCAGGAAAGCTCTCAGCTTTTTGGTGGGATCTCTCTTTATCTGCCTGGTGTCTGAAGGCTGTGGGAAGACTGATGGTCCCCCTGGCCATGTCATGCTGGTGCATATCAAGAATAGCTTCAGCTATTTTATGCCCTGGGCTAAGGTGACCCCTTTGCCCGCAGTTCAGAGCTGAGGTAGGTGGATGTGTCCCGTGGCCGTGATCAGGAATATAAAAGGGCAGATGAGAACAGGCTAAGGAGAAAGGCAGCTAAGAGATATTGCAGAGTGTATGTACTAGAAACATTCAAGGTCAGGTTGGATGGGGCTTTGAGCAACCTGATCTAGTTGAAAATGTCCCTGCTCCTTGCAGGGGGGGTGGACTAGATGACCTTTAATGGTCCCTTCTAACCCAAACCATTCTATGATTCTATGATTCTCCTTGGTCATTTTGAGCAGAAGGACCTTGTTCTGAGCTGGCAGAGCTCTAACCACGGTTCAGCAGCACCTCCATGGGCTCCCACCTGCATCCCCAGCCCTGGCTACCCCCGCTGAGCAGCGGGACCATCCGTACTGCAGTGCAGCTGCAGCGCAGCCTGCAAACCCAGCACCCAGCGCAGCCGCTCCATCCCAGCACTGCCACCTTCCCCTTCCCCAGCCTGCCAGAGGCTTCCACGTCAAAAAGGAGAAGTCAGGAAACACCTTCTGAATTTCAGGTTGTGGCTGTCCCCCTGGTGCCGCTGACCTTAGCTTGTCTTGCTCAGGAGATGCTGCTGCAGGACCAGTTCTACACTGAATGTGTCTGGGTTTTAAATGAGGGCTCCTGCAGCAGCAGACCATCCAACACCGGCCCCCAGTCCCTCCTGCGGCGTCTTCGTCTCTTTGCCTGTCATTCCTTAGTGCCCATATGCTAAAATGCTGGGTTTGCAGGAGACCAGAGTGGCAGCTTTGCTGAAACTTGGGGATATCAGTGGAAATAGGAACTCAGCGTATGGCTGCACCTTCGATGCTGAGCTGTAGCATTGCAGGCATCTATTCACAGGCATCTCCAGAGGGGTGCTTGGTTCAGTATCAGGGGACACAACCATGGAAGGGAAACAAACTGCCACAGGCAGCTGGCACGGCAAGCTGGAGGAGAGGTGCCACTGCTTCACCTCGTATTTAGGGCTTAAAAACACAGTGAGACACTTAGCTGGGCTTGCAAATGTGCTGACATGCCCACTGAATTCAATGGCATGAAATCAACGGTGCGGAGCACCCGAGTACACTTCAAAACCTGGCTCATAGTGCTGTGCGGGTGCACGTCCCTGTTGTGGTGATGCTGAGTCCGGGCAGGATTCCCGGGGCAGCTCCCGAGGGACCCGAGGGACACCCCACCTCCTGCCTTCCAGCCTGCTGTGTTTGGGTTCCTCTCCTGGAGCTGGCGAAGCCCAGGCTGGCAGAGGAGACAGGAGGAGGCTGGTGAACTCATTAGTGTCTCCTAAGGGTGCAGACACAATAGGGAACAGAGAGGTGGCTGGTAGAAGCCAGTAAATGGTCTTGCAGGGAAGAGATTTATATGGCATATAATTTCCCACCTTTTTTTTTTTGTTCTCCTTTGCATAACCTGTAACAAATACATGTTTCCAGCAGGGCTGGAATAGACATGTTTCTCTTTTTATCTTGGCTGCACCCACTCTATCATAACAGAAATGAGCAGAGCTATTCAGCTAATTTCTCCACCTGGCTGCTTGACCCTGGCTAACTCTTCTCATTTCCTATTCTGTGACATTAGCAGCACGGCTGGTTCAGGAAAGCTTGTTTTCTTGGGGCCGTGTGATAAGGACAATTGTTATTAAGAGGCATGAAACAAACAAAAGCATCCGACAGTTGTTCTTGGCCTAATTACCTCTACCTAATTAAAAACAGAGCTGCCCATCAGCGGGGGAGAGCAGTGGGCAGAGCGGTGTGGGTGGTGGCCGGCTCTGGTGCCCATCACTGGGGCTTCGGGGCTGGTTGGCAAAGACCCACCACCAAAGGAGCCGCGGTGGTGGTCTGACATGGTGCTCACCAGCCTTGCGCTCTTTTTCAGCTTGTGGCAAGCTGACGGGAATAAGTGACCCAATCACAATTAAAACCTCGGGGTCCAGGTTCGGCTCGTGGATGACAGACCCTCTCGCTCCCGAAGGAGAGAACAAGGTAAGACCCCGACACCTTCGTGTTCCCGCCTCCACCGACGCGGCTTTGAAAATTCATTACACCTGAGCACCGAAGCCCAGGTTGTGCCCTGCGAAACCTGTGGAAGGTCGTAATTCATCTCACAGGGCTCTGCTGGCCTCGTCTGCAGTGGGACGGGGCTGAGGATCCCACAGGGAGGGAGGATGAGGAGGGGGCTGAGCAGCCCCATGCAGTGGTCCTTTCCCAGAGCAGGTGAAACTCACTGCAGCGATGAGCGTGCGTGGTCTCAGAAGTGTCACCGTGAGGTCTGTGCCCCCCACGGGAGGGAAAAATCAAATATAGGGTTTCTCATCTGGGTTTGGCAGCCAGCAGGAGCTGGAGCCAAGCAGAGGGACCCACGGTCCCAGGCTGTGCTGCTCTTCTGCTGCCAGTGCCTCCGATAATGTCATCTGACTGCATTTGTCCTCCATCCTCCACCTTCATTGTTGTGAGGAATTAACTGACTGCAGCCAGAGAGAGATTTGTTTTGCTTTGTTTTGGTCTTTTTTTTTTCCATTCAGACCATTCAATTTTGATCCCAAGGAGGTAGGAGGCCAATAACTGGCTGAAAATCAATCCAGGCTTCCCATGACTGATGGAATGGAAAATATCTTGAGTGTTTGCTGAGGATTTGCAGGCAGCAAAACAAAACAAAAACCACAGAGCTTGGCTGCATGGCAATTCCCTCCTGCATGCAGCATCCTTCATCAAAGGATGAAGGCATCAGCCAGGGCTGTATCGGGGCAGCTATTTTGAGAGCTTTGCCCCGTGATCGGCTTTCTGTAGCTAAGAGAGGACGAGGGATGCTCTGGAGGAGCCACCCCCAGGGTGGCTTGTGGATGTGCAGCAATGAAGCACCAGTGACTTGAGATGTCAGGCTCTTTCCCTCCAGCAGCTAGCTGGTTGGCACTGCTTCCCCTATGCAACACCTCCATATTTTACAGTTATTAAACAAAATTTCACCTTTACCCCCAATAAGATCCTAATTACGAAGTGAGATGGGAAGTCTTTCCCCACATCACATCTTGCTTTGCTCAAAAGAGGGGACAGACTTGTCCCCTTGGGCTGTGTTTGCTGCATCCCTTGGCACTGACATGATTTATACATCTGTGAAGGAAGAGTCAGGCCTGTTGCAGCTGAAGCTAGTTGATCAAATGCTGAAGATCTTTCCCTGTCTTATGAGAGTTTTGTCTCCAACTAGTATTTTTTAATATTTTTTTTTTACCCATGCCTTTTTCTGCAGTGTATTTTTGTTGTGCGAGTAGACAAGTGGTTTTCTCTGGACTGTAGCTCAAGCTTCACAAGCGTGTATGTGTGTATAATATATAAATCTACTGTGAATTTTATTAGAAACACACAATTAAGCGAACTTCATTGGCTGCCCGGCAGAGTGGGAAACTGGGAATGGGGAGAGATGGGCAGTTTATCATATCTGTCTTATGTCACCAAGCCCCAGGCGGTGTTTGGTGGTTCGTGTGGTCATTTGTTCGTGTCATGAAATCATTGAACACAACTGGGGAAAATTGCGAGTCTCGCAGGAGCAGCCCGGCGGCGAGGCAGCAGGTGGATGCTGAGCGCTGGGATTGATGTGTATTGGCAGGAGAAGGTTGCTCAAAGCCAGCCGGTGCGATGAGACATTGCTATCCATCAATCTCTGCTTCTCCAAAGCATGAAACGCCTTTGGGTCCTGCTGCCTTGCAGGCCCAGTGTGATGATATGGGGTTCTGCTCTTCTGGGCTTCTCTTTGTCTCTCTCAAAACTGAGCACAATGCATTGGCATGTGTAATTTTTTAATACCAAATAATGAAATGGGAGCAGCAGAGAGACAATCAAGTTTTCTGTTTGGTTTTTTTTTGCGATTTCCCAAGCTGGTTTAGTGGAATGCAGGCATTTCATTAAGAGAGGAATGCCCTCCAGTGCCATGTCTGACAGCAGAAGCTCTCCCAGGCTGCAGGCACCTCTCTGCCATGGGCTCAGGAACACGTGTGGTTTTTCTCTGGTGTTTTTGCAGCCATCCTCAAGCCCACAGCAGAGGTGTGAAGATCTGAGCCATTTGCCACGCGTTCATTCCCCACCTCTGTGGTGTTTCCAGGGATGTAACGACGGCAGGCTGAAGTTTCCTACAAAGTTTTTGCAGACCCCGCTTGGCCTTTCAAATCCAGCAGCCAAAAGCAGTTTACATGCACACACCGTGTGTAAATGTTTGTCTGCTCTTCTAAGGGACCCTGGAGACAGCCATATTGCAGAGACAATACTATCATATTTTGCAAGAGGTTTGCAAAAGAAGTTTGCACTACAACATTACCCAAATCTGCATCCTTAAAGGCTTCCATCTTGCTATTTAATTTACTTTGTCTCCTTCCTAAACAGTTTCTACAGAAAGCGGCTATCTTATTTTTAGGCAGCAACTGCATACAGAATGTCACTCACTGGCTGGATATTTCTGCATGATATTAACTGCACAGCTTTGTCATTTGCCTCCAAATGGGTTTCATATGACAAAAGCCTTTTTTTTTTTTAAGGAGTCTAGACAGTGTCCCTAGTGAACTGGCACTTAAATGATGATCTAAAATCTCTCCCCCCTCTACCAATAGCAGGATTTTGATGTCTTTGTCTCTTATATTTTAGCGGCCTTGGTTTCAGCTTTTGATGCAAAAGTGTATGATTTTTAAACCAATATGGACTTTGCCTGAATTTCCTTGACAATGAGCGATTGCATCCATCACTTCTGCATGCCAAATTAATGGAGTTCTGCACAGCAGCTGGTATAATTTACTGAGTGCTACCATGATGGGGCTTACGGGAAGCAAAAGCGGCATCAACATAATAGGCTGGGTTTAGCCAGAGAAAATGTTAATTGCCCTCTCGAAGGATGGTGCCAGTCATGCAGCATTCCCAGGGAACCTTTTAAGCTCCCAAGTTCCTGGGGAGATACCAGGTTACCCCCTGGGAAAGCTTTGCTATTCAGTTGATTTCTTGGCTGATTTTGGGTTCCAAAAGTTGGGTTTATTTCTGGGTGTAGGTGGCAGGTGTTGGACACATCATTTTCCAGCAGGTTGGATTCCTTGCTCTGGATTTCGCTCCCAGCTCAGTTTCTAGGGTGATGTGCAAAGGGCTCAGCTGGGTCTTTGCTGTTTTCTAACCCCACGTGTTTCTGTTGCTCGCCCAGGTCTGGTACATGGACAGCTACCACAACAACCGCTTCGTCCGCGAATATAAATCCATGGCAGATTTCATGAATACTGACAATTTTACCTCTCACCGTCTCCCTCACCCGTGGTCAGGCACCGGTCAAGTGGTCTACAATGGCTCTATCTATTTCAATAAATACCAAAGCCACATAATTATCAGGTTTGACTTGAAAACAGAGACCATTCTCAAGACTCGCAGCCTAGATTATGCCGGCTACAACAACATGTACCACTACGCCTGGGGTGGCCACTCGGACATTGACCTCATGGTGGACGAGAACGGGCTGTGGGCCGTCTACGCCACCAACCAGAACGCGGGCAACATCGTCATCAGCAAGTTGGACCCCAACACCCTGCAGAGCCTCCAGACCTGGAACACCAGCTACCCGAAACGCAGCGCCGGGGAGGCCTTCATCATCTGTGGCACGCTCTACGTCACCAATGGCTACTCGGGAGGTACCAAGGTGCACTACGCCTACCAGACCAACGCCTCCACCTACGAGTACATCGACATCCCCTTCCAAAACAAGTACTCGCACATTTCCATGTTGGACTACAACCCCAAGGATCGGGCCCTCTATGCCTGGAACAACGGGCACCAAATACTTTACAATGTCACCCTCTTCCACGTCATCAGGTCTGACGAGTTGTAGTCCATCCTTGTTTAGAAACTGATTTAGAAAAAAAAAAGGAAAAAAGGGAGAAACAAATTAAAAAAAACCAACAAACTAATATCAAGGAAACACACTTTAAATAAGTAAATATATAAACAGCTGCCAAAATTAAGACCAACGTCATGGAGGATTACTCAGCATAAACCTGACAGATCAGCATTACCTCTACATTTCTAGAAGTCTGGCCCTGTGTTATAGACTCACAAATAACCATGTACTTGCAGCTGGAACTGCACTTAAAGAACCACTTAAGTTTGGGGTTTTGTTTTGTTTCTGTTCCGATAGCAAACCTATAGTACATACTAAAGAAGTAAGGCAATGACTGTTGAAAGTTTATCCTTGGGAGACTCGCTCTCTTCTGTGTGTGGGTTGCATGGACATTTTCCCGACGTCACGGTCAGCTGTGATGGATGTGTGATTTGTATTTCTAAGCAGAAAAAGCTGACCCGTGAGGAGCTCTCGCTGTCTGAACAAGACCTATCACAGGTTAGTTTTCTTCGCCTTCCATTGCAGCTACTGTCTCTCAACTGTGTTCTTGTCACTTAGATTAACTGTGCTGAGACCTGAAGTAGCTCATGGATCTGTGTCTTAGTAACTATTAAACACGATGGTTTAAGTATGTATTATGAACAAGTTGTTGTACCCATATTGTTTGAACTTATGTATTCAGCAAATATATTGTATAATGTATGTCTGTTATTTACCAGAGGTGGCAAAACTTTGTATGTCCAGTTTATGCAATGAATGTTGTAAATGCAATGATGTAGTTTGGATTAATAAATGATGGTTTTGTTTCTAAAAAGAAAAAAAAGATCAGTGTTCACCCTTATACACAGATAACCAATTTCATGTTGATAATTACAAGAATATTCTCTTACTGTTATACTATCTACAAAGCATTATGGTGGTTGGAAATAGCTTCTGTGGAAATTCTGTGGCATCAGATTCCCATGGGAAGCCCTGTTTATGGAAGTGTGAAGGTCATTAATTTTTTTTTAAGAGGAAAACTTTGTACTATCCACAGTTATCTAAGGAACAATAAAAATATTAGGAGACTTCCCTGCTTTGTTTTTTGTCTTCTCTGTACAAGTGACTGACAAGGGGCTGACAGCGGAGTGGGGTTGGGGGGGGGGGAACAGCGTTTGATATCAGTGCTACAACAGGAGGAAATTGTGCCGTCTGTCGCTTTCGTAAAGAGTTGGAGACACGGTGCCTCGGACTGCTAAGTGCAGTTGGATCATTTTCCTTCTCAGATGCTTAGAGTGCTTCTCATCCTGAATTTGGTATAGTCTTATGCTGGTGAAAATCTCCTTCCATTTAATACAGCTAGCACTGTGATGCTTATTATAACGAGCAACTGTTACCGTTGGGGCCTGAGCACTCAACACAATCGTGCTTCTCGTTTCTGCCAAAGCAGGGGCCTCACAGTGTTGCTGGATGCTGCAGTACCGCAGCGCACACCTTGAAATGATCCAAGGCACTCTGCCAGCTGAACGCTCCTAAAGCTCTTGATATTTTGAAGCTTAAGATGCTGGATGCGAACATGCTCCTCAACCGTGTTTAACAAATCCTGCACTTGCCCGCTCTCCCTTCACACACTTCCACCATATGGTCTCCCTACGGCTCATTTTACTGGGAAGCCAGCACCACTGGCAGCTTCTTTCTGCTGCCGCCACTGGTGTGGGGTCCCATCTTTCCCTCTGGTGTGATACGTGGGGTCCCACCTTTCCCCTCTGCCCCAAGGAGAGCAGTATTCAGCAATCCCCACACCACAGCCAGCCCTAGGTGAGGGGACAGGACCCATCCTGCCCTCGCTGCCCAGCTGCTGAGCTGGATCTCGCGGGCAGCAGGGATGCCTGGTACCTGCACAAGCTCCAAAGGGCTCACTTTTGTCGTCATTAGACCCTTGTTGCCTCCTTTCCGAACAGAGAAGCGGGTCACTGTATTTGGCACCACCAGGCATGACGATTTTTCAGCCAAGTGGTACGTGAACGGCTATATTGGCTGATGAGGTTCAGCCTTCAAACTCAGCAGACTGATACACTGGGGCTCTAGGAAGGAGCGCGGATCAGTGAGGTCAGGAAATTGAATATAAGTAATTGGTGACTGCTGCAAATTGCACATATGGATTTCAACCTCTCAGCCTTAGCAGAAGATCCCTGCTGGGCTCTTCAGCAGGAGGAGAGGGGAAAGAAAAAAATGGTGTAGTGTGTTTTCCCAGAGCTGGATTAAACCACAAGCAATGAACGATCCTCCACATGTGGATGTTTGAGCCAGTTATACGGGTTTGAGATACCGCCCTGTGTCAGCACTACTCCTCTTCTGAAATGCTGACTGTATCCAGAATGGGGACAGCTCTCTGAGGATTTGTTTCTGTGCTACGCACACCATATTTCCAGGGCTCTGGACTGCCAGGTTTGTGGAGATCTTTGGTATTTAGCAGCAGTTTTCCCTCCAAGAAGCTAAAAAAGGGGACTAGAGACCCTCGGTGTAATTGGCAGCAGTATTGATCTTCAATGCACAAGAGAAATGTGTTAAGCCAAAAAACTGTAAGGCACCTGCAGTCATTTCTATTTAATTAATGTATTTCTTCAGTGCAAACTCATTTAAGGGGAGCGTGCTGTTTTTATAAGATTTAGAGCTGGATCCAGCAACCGCTGCAATCAATGGGATGGATGCGGATGCCTACAACAGGGGCTGAGCTTTTGCAGCCAACTGAACCTGCTTGCTGCACAACTCCTCAAGTGCATCCTCTTGCACAGTCATGCCGTAGTTTTGAATCATGGCTCTTGTCAGCTGTATTACACGCTGAATTGCTTTTCAGTGCAGATTATTGTCCCAGCAGCTGGGCTTTGCATACAGTTTCCTACCCGCCTGCATGCCACGGAGCTGTGCTAATCGTCCTGAACACCAGACGGTTCTTCTCGAAGACCTCTGTAGGTGTTCACGGAGATTGTCCCAACCAATCTGTCCAGTTTTGGGGAGATGGTTCAAGTAGATGAGAGCACATGGCAGGGCACCACCCAAATCTGCTAGCATCCCGACCAGGCACACTGCCACACCGAAGCACTGCCATGTGCCAAATTACCCAAAGTCAGCTTTGTCATTAGGCAAGATTTAAGGACAAAAGAACACCTTTGCTTCAAAACATTGATCTGCAAAAATAAATTGAATTACAGAAAGGCAAAATAATGCTGTTTGCTTTAGGGCACAGCTACATTTAGATTCTAATTTTCCTAGTGCAATTCGTTTAAGACAAGACTCAACAGCACAAGATGTCCTTGAACACAACAAAGACAGAGAAGCTTTTCTGTAACATGCACCCAAAGTTAATGAGATGAGAAAAGTGCTTTAAGGGGTGTACCTTTGTCCTATTTGCCTGTAGTGCAATATTCTATAAATGGATCCATATGGTCATATACTTAATGGTATGTATTACTTTTCAAGTGGATGAGCCATTCAAAGGCAAGTACGTCCCAGAGGATTGCTTTCTATAGCCTATGACTTAATTATTTGGTGCACGAGGCTTGCTGTCCAAATTTAGTCACGGGAGTCAGTGAGTTACTTCAGAGAAACATCTGACCATACTTTTGTATGTGTGTTTATGTGTTGTTAATATTTTACAAGGGATTAATTTAAAAGCACTATACTAGATATTTGTCAGGGTTTGGCTTTGATGCAGAGAGCAGGTTCTGCTCCCAGCCTCATCAACCATGCCGAGTCCCAGCTCCATAGCTGAGCAAGCAATGGGACAGATTTAATTTTGCATGTCATAACATTGCTGTCCTTCATCCTTTGAGTCAGATGAACCAATACTCTCCAGCTGGTTCATACCTGCCTTGGGATAAATGAGGTATCTGATGGGTTTGCTCTCATTCTTGCAGTTCACCAAGCCATGGTCCTTTTCTAGCCTTTGCTCTGAGACGACCCCCTTCTCTGAAGCCTCGTGCCCACCCCAGAGGATGCCTGCCCACCTTTTGGGCATGGTAGGACACGAACGCAGCTACGTGCCTCCCGACAGCATGGCCGTGTGTCTGGCCAGCTCAGACCCCAGGCAAAACAGCTCCCTCCCCCTTGTCACCGTGATATTTCCGTCATTCTCCAGGCCACGTCTAGCAACACGTGTAACTGGTTTTGTGTGCAGGGGAGAGCCTGGCTTTTGGGGCTGACATATGGAAACCAAAGCTCATCCTTCCCCCACCAGTGGCAAAGCCCACGGGGAGCAGCAGCGGGCTGTGAAATGCAGCTTAGAGCTGCGATAGCACTTACACAGACTGTCCCGTTGAATTAAATGAAGCTCACTCAGCACCTGGCCTAAAACCCAGGCAGAAATACTGACTGTTGCTTAGCATCATCACAACACTGGGAGCTAAAAATTTTCCTTTCTTCCTTTGCTGTTACTTCTCTGACCTTCATTAGTTCTGCAAGCGCCGAATGCAGAGCCCATATGGAGACAGTTATCACAAAAAAATGAATCCTGGCCCCTTAATTAGCTCCTCATTATCTGAGAGCTCCATATTGAAGCATTAAGACGTTGCAAAGCAATTTGTTGAGTTTCCAATTAAAACTTTTTAGAATTGTTGAGCCTTTTAATACTTTGTGTTTACAAATTGCCTTGGACCTACACCAATACACACATTTCCTTCACTGGGGAAATATAGCTGAGGAGCTGATAGTTATTAATATAAAATCCTTGGTTTTAATAAAGTCATAAACCATGTCAATGAAGCTGCTCTTTTTATACCTGATACAATAGACGTGACTCTCTGAATGAGTGCAGAAGACTGAGAATCATTAAGAGGGCAATTATAGGCTGATTTCCTAATAACTCCGCTTTTACAGCACTGTAAAAATGAATGTACACATCCCTCTTTATATTAATTTACCCTGGATATGTTCCTACCAGATGACAGTAGGTGCCGAGACCCTCCGTTTCTGCAGGGGTGAAAGAGGAGTTAGCAAGGCTCAGCTCCTCCCAACAGCACATTGCAGGATCAGGCCAGTCATGAATAAATAAAAGCCAGATGGGCATGGATTATATTCACTGTATTGCGCAAGCTGTTAGCTGGAGGAGTGCAGCTACGAACGCGGAAGAAAAATGGGTGTCTCCTAGTTAGCACAGAATCACACAGGCTTCACCTGGGTTCCTCGGATGAGTCTATGGCCTGATCTACTGTGGTGGCCAAAAAAATCGGGAGGTGGCTGGCCGATTGACAAGCCCAGGACCGAGCTCTTCTTAAAATCTGCAGAGTCAACATGAAGCAAGGGGAGCAGCAGCGGCTCTGCTGACCTGGGGAGGGTTTAAGTGATTTGCTTAAAACCTCTTAAAAATGGTTCCCAAGCCATTTGGAAGGGATGGCCATCTCCACATCGCATCCGACGAGTATAAAGGAGGGATGCAGCTTGTCTGCAGCAGAACAGGCACCAGCCCGCAGAGCTTTAACTCACCCCAAAGAGCTGCTTCGTCCTGTAAAATAGTCCCCAGGTGCTCCAGGCTGAATAAGTTCATGGCCATTAAGAGCCTGTTGTCTAATCATCATAGGAAGACACCTATCACCGAGGGGAGCCGACCGAGGGAAGCGGCTTTGGTGTGTGGCAGAGCTGTACGGAGGGATCTGTGCAAGCCATGACAAACAGCACCGTGCTGAAGCGACGTGCGCTGGGCTTTTGTTCTCAGCCTGTGCCGAGGACTTGTGATAATATGGTACTTATGTTCTTTGGGATGTTGTAAAGCCATGAGCTGATCTGTATTGAACATGTCATTTGTATTCCCACGCTGTTTTTTTAAGCAAATCTGTCAAATAAAACCAAAAAAAGAATGAAAAGAGGAATGCAAAGGAGTGATTACATAAGGAATTTACTGCGCAGGCAGTCCTGGCCACTCCGGGCACCGGCGGCTTCGTGGCTTTGCTGTCCTCCGAGAGGGGGTAGAAATGACCCTGAGAAACAGCTTTGGTCTGGAACAGAGAGCAGCACCCCAGAATACCGGCTGACACCCAGACAGGGGCTAAGGGCCATCTGCAGCCGCTGTGGAACTGCCTTTGTCCATAGGCGGCTGCTTCCCCCCTGGCCCTTGGCATCCTCGGAGCTTCGGGGCTGCTTCGCAGTGAATCATCTCCTTGCTACAGATAAGGGCTGAGCTCTTTCTCACCCTCCCTCTGGCTTTTTGGTCCGGCTTTTAAAGACCTCCTGGCTTTCAGGATCATTTTTTCATGCCCTTCTGTGCATACTTTCCCATTTTTGCACTTTCTGAGTGCCCAGCTACCAAAAAAAAAGGTGTCTACAGGCAGATCAGCACCGGCAGCAGCGATGTGGGTCCTTCCTCAAACACGCATAGCGAGCCCCCAGCAACGCAGGCAAGGGACCTTGGGGAAAGGAAACATAAATCTGCCATCTGTGGCAATTTAGCATTTACCAGTCATATTGCACTAGGGCACTGTCACTTTGAATGAATGTTAAAGCATTTCCTTTCTGTGGCCTGAGCAGTCTCCTTTTCCCATCAAATTGGCCATGGCGTGCCATAATAAAACAGACATTCTGTGGCTGCAAAGGGTCACTCAGAGGGGCTGACTTTAACTCAGGGAGGTCCCCTTTTGAAGGAGACATTCAATTAAAGTTTTATTGCAATTCTGCAATGTGAAGCCGCAAGGGTGAGTCTCAATAGCTGTGCTGGGATTTTAAATTAGCAGCCGAGTACGAATTTGCCAGTGATCCTGGCCGTGAGCACCGGGCAGTCAGCTGTGCTTGGCTGCGGGAGTGAGATCCAGGGAAAACACAGTGGTGGCACCGTGCACTTGGCTTTGCTTTTCATGACTAGCAGGATGAGCAAGCACAACTGTGGGATGACCTGGGAGCAGATGTGGTGGAAAGATGAAAGCACAGCTCTGGCTTTCTGGAGTGCCACGGTGAGAGGGACCATCTGGGAGCTGGGGTTCAGACAGCACTTTGAGATATGAGACTTGGGTGACTCCTGCAATCCAGGAGGAGTTTGCATGAAGAAAACGTATTAGGTTAGGCCCACTGTCTTTTGAGAACAAATATTTGTGCTCTCAAGCAAGATTTCCACTTGCAAACACCGCTTGAGAGCTGGCAGCCTTCACATGCGAACACACAGACCGCACGGCGCATTGAAGAGCTCAGACAGGAGCTGAGAAGCGTTTCCAAACTTCCACATTTCTTCTTTCTTATCATTTCCCCTGAGAAAGCAGGAAGAATCAGTCTAAATCACTGATGCAGCGTTCAGGACTTGCAGTGAATGGAGCAAAACAGGGCTGCAAACCTCTGCTACAGCCACGGTGACAACAGCAACGATGATGACGATGATACCAAGCCGGGTCTGAGCATCTGTGTCCTTGCTGGACCCAGGGCTGGGCGCTGGTTTTCCTCTACGGATTTTAGGTTCAAAACCCCACTCATCCCTGGGAAGGAAACCAGCCTCTGGAAATGCAGGGCTTTCAGCAGGAAGAGATCACGAATTTCTGCCGAGCATCCCGAAGTACTTAACACGTTACTGACACACGCACCGCTCGAGTGCAGGTGCTTGGAGCCCAGCCGCTGCCGCAGTAAAGACAGAGGAGGGTAAGCTGTTGTAAATGAACAGGGCTCTGCGCCCAGATTTTAGCCATAACACTTTCTTTCAAAAACTCAATAAACTGGTGTTTTGCACAGGAAAAACTGTCAGACTTTTAATTACCAGCCATCGTTACTGTGTTATCATAATGCGAGTGAATAGAAGCTGCTCTGCGACTGCCAGATATTCACACTCCGGCTCGTTACAGCAGCGATGAGCACAGCGCTGCCCGGCCCCGGCTGGGAGCCAGGATGAGGAACCCCGGCCCCGCCACCCCAGGCACGCACAAATCTGGGATAAAGAGCTGTAAAATGTTCCAGCCTTCGGCATAAAAATAGCCTCTGCAGTTAAACCAGATGGGATAAAACCTGTGGAAGGGCAATCAACCCGCATGCACCAGGGCGCACGATGGTTTTCAGCTAAGGGTCAGGAAGAAATTTGTCCTGAGGGTGATGCTATCTAATGGACTGTGCTCGGAGTTGTAATGCTCTCTGCTGAAAGCGTGCAGCAGTAGCTGCTGCTGGAAACAGGCTACCAGACCTGATAGTCCACAGCGTTGCTTAAATACGTTTTGCATTTTAAATATTAAACACAGTATTAATATTGTAATTCCCGTCTGTTAAATCAATACCGTAGGTACTCTGTTATGTCAAACACCCACCCCGACCCTGGCCGGAGTCCTCGAGCGCTGCAGAAACTGCTGGGGCTCTGCCTGCTCACTGCAGGAGCCCAGACAGCCCGGTGGGTTTGGCTGGTTTTGGTTTCAGCCCAGTTGCAGCTCAGACTCCATGAGGGCATAAAAATGGTGGCAACTAATTAATTCCCTGGAAGGGAATGGAGGTGCAGGGTAGGACACCCCATGGGACCGTGCAGCCGGGCCACCGGTGCCTGGAGAGCACACCCAAGGATGTCCTTCAGCGAGGAACGAGAGCTGCTTGTAAGCAGAGAGGAGAAAAAGTACAAAACTGGGGAACTTGGATCACTTTATCCCATAGCAACAAGCCCGTTCAACAGGAGGAGCGTGTTCACAGCAGAGCCCTAAAAAAGGAGCTGTTAAAATAAACATTGGCATATCTCACACCTCCCTCTTCCCTGAAGGATGCTCTCTGGAAGCACATGTGGACAAACTAGGGAAGGGAAAGGAAGAGAAGGAAAGTAGTGATGAAGGGGAAGATTAGAGGTACTCTAATTAAGTGCCGAAATTAATCCTCTGTTGTCTTTCACTATCTAATATGTTTAATCATTATGGCTTCTCTGTTGTTCACTGATGAATCCAGCAGTCTCTTTCAGAGCATCTGGTCATATTATTCCCTTGCTTAATGACAGCATAAAAAAACCCCAAGCATTGTCTGTGGAGTTTTTGCCCTACATATCGAATGCCATCTTGTAGGCAAGTAACGAAGAGGCCCTGTCACCAGCGGCTCGCAGCCCGCAGCGATGCTCAGCCCTGTGCCCCTGCGTGTCGAGGGTGGGGGGCTGCGCCTGGCCCCATCTCGCACCCCTCGCTGCGCCCCGGAGAACCCCCAGCCCAAGGAGGAGATGCTGCTGTCAGAAGGGAAAATCCTGCTGGGGATCAGGGGCACCAGAGGTGTTACGGCCGCGTGCCATCAGCACGCTTATAAATGTGGGAATTCGTTGCTGGAACAGACAAAAGGCCTCTCTGCGAGCACCCTTCTAGCTTCGAGGTGGGCAGCTGGTTTCAGGGGTCTTTCCCTGCTTTCTGCGTGTCGCCTCACTATGGGGAGGGATAAAAAAAATCCCATTTTTCTTGTGCAAACTGGAATAAGATCCCCAGAGCCTTTACGAGCCTGTGCTGCCCCGGCTCAGGACCTCCTGGGGTGGATGCTACGAGCAGCGGAGGTCTCTTCGGAGGGTAAGCAATCTGCCTTCACTCTGGGCACACAGCCCCAGCAGGCAGAGCTGGGAGGGTGCATGCCCCGATTTCCGATGTGCATGCAGATAACATCACACGCTGCCATCACGTTGCCTCCAGTGACACCGCAGACCCGAGCAGAGTCACGTATGTGTGTGTTGGTCTCCGAGGAAAGGCCAGGACAATGTTATTTTGGAGTCAGTATCACACTTGCATTTGCTCCCCTTCCTCTTCCCCCTCTTTTTGTTTTTATCTTTGCATCAGAGCGGACCAAAATGCCAACATGTCACCGTCACTGCAGAGCAACTGAAAATGTGACATGATTAGAGATCAGGGCAATAATGAGACAGTTTATCTTCCCTACACATAGAGCACTGGATGAACCACTGGGAAATAAAAAAAGCTTCAATAAATCATATTGTCTCTGCCGCGGAAGTAATAACACCAGCAACCCCCGGTACAGGGAGAAGTTTGCTCTGACATCCGCTCCCAAGGCATCGTGACTGTGAGCCAGGCGAGTGCCTGGTTTAGCAAATCCTCCCAACAACCTCTGGGCACAGCTGGAGCTGCTCCTGTGGGCAGCAGGGCTCAGTCCCTGGGCTGGGGGTGCAGGGGACATCCAGAGCCATGGGAAGGCCTGGAAAGCTCCATTCCTATTGAATTCATTTCTGTGCTGGAGTGTGGACTGTTCTCTTACTATTTGAGGAGCTTTTACCCTGGGGAGCCGTTTAACTCTTTGTAATGGGGTTTTTCACTTGAGGAATGCTGGTTTGTAAGGGGAATTCAGCAGGCAGCATGTGCAATGCAAGGGTAGCCAGGCTTTTCATTTTCTTTGCTTTTCCTTGCTAAATCACAATTTCACACTGAAAATACAGATGCAAAGAGGCTTTCTCCAAGCCCTAAACCCAGCTGCATTTGGAGGAGCAAAGTCTGGCAGCAAGCTGGGCTCGTCGAGGAGATGGGAGCAGACGACAACTCCCGTGAAGTGCTGAGCAATGCAGGCACCTGGCAGCTGGGCTGGGGGGAGCAGGGTGGTTTGTCACCTCCATCCTCAGGCAGGACACCGCGTCCCACCAGACACTGCCGGGGGATGGCACAGCTCTCCCTGCCCCTCTGACAGACCCGTCTCTGCAGGACAGACCTCCAGCCAAATGCTGCAGGTTGGACACTCCATCTTCTCTTGCATAATCACTGGGCTGAAGAAAAGCGACTCATAACGACTTCCCACTCACATGTCCAACCCCCTGCAAATGGCTTCTTGCCCTGGTGGAACAGAATAATGTGAGACTGCCATAAATAGGTAGCAATCAAATAATGCTGCAACCCACTCCCATCTGCTAGCAAAAAATCCTGCCCAAGCGAAAGCAGGAGAGAGCTGGGAAGAATCGCTGCATCCTGCACCATACCCTGGGCATCGGCACCTGCTTCATGCTCTGCACCCAGTGTGCTGTTGGCGCAGGAATTGGGTGGGCAGCACCTCTCCTGAGCTAGGAGGAACTGCTGGTTGTAAATGAACATGCTGGAGTGCAGACATCTGGCTGACAGAGTCATGCATTTTCTTTGTAATACGATATTGGCAATGTTATATGAAAACATTGATGAAAAACGAAGCCAGATACCGGGGGAAATGTGTAAAACTTTGTAATTCAGACTTGCATCACTTTGAACATGACCTCGTGGGCTTAGCTTCTAAACCAGCAAGAGACCAGTTCTTCTGCTGGAAAAAAATCAGTTCAGCAAAAACCAGCGTAGAAGTCAGGGCTCCTTCGCAGCAGCCGCACCGACACGTACTGGGGGGCTCTGCCCACGCACCGCTACGTGGCTGCTCCCACTGGGCAATGGGCTTGGAGGAGATGAGGCATCCACCCACGGCCCTGAAGCAGCTCAGCCCGTCTCAGGACCCAAATGTCCACCTGGCTCCATGTCACCCAGGTCCTTAGGGTGGTTTTGCAGGCTGTGACCTGCCCGGCTGGGGTAGCTTAGGTTGAGCAAGAGTGTCGATACCACCACACCCCTGCATTTACAGGCACTTCTCTGGGTTTGTTAATGAGATATTGGATAAATGACTTCAGCTCTGCAAAGAGCAGATTCTCCATAGCTGTCTCAGAGGACACGCTGCTTGTGCTGAAAGGCGAGAGTGATCCCCTGGTGCCTGGAGGGCTTGGGAGCTGGGGTGACGTGCGGGACAGGGGGAACTACTCTTTTCTGGAATAACCAGCAAAGGCAGGAAAAAAAAAAACCCAAACCCAAAAAGATTCATCACAGGAAGCCTTTTCATCTGATTTCTCTAGCTTTTCTGCCTGACAAATTGTAGCAACATAAGCTCCAGTTGATCTACGGTGAGTCCCTCAGATGAGAGGGGAGGGAGAGGCAGTGAGGTATGTGCATAGATTACGGGTTTAATCATAGTGTCCGAGCCCCCTGTTTGGAGCAGAGGGATACATTATTATTACTCACGTCCAGTGCAAGAACTTTCATATCCTCTTTTTGAATCGGTCAACCCACTGGAGATGATTAGTGCTTTGCTGTCTCAAAAACATGGTTCTTGGCAGGCAAGGTCATCCCAGGACCCAGCTGCATCAACTTGCTGCCTCCAGCAAGGGACAGTCTCCTCCTCCCGGGCACCGGGCACGGCCGCCCGTGCTACGAAGGCAGCAGGATGGGACCAACACGGGAAGGCAAGGACTCTTCCCATTATTTTACAACTGGCTCGTGTTAGCCTCAGGATGGAGGTGGCACTGTAAAAACCCTAATGAGCACAGCATGCAGTGAGGAGATGCCAAGGGATTTCGTTCCTCACAAACACCCAAAGCTCCTGGCCAAGGTGGTAATTTATAAACCTCATTATGCCATCAAAACAAATCGGCTGGATGCTTCAGAGTGCTACGGCTTAACACACAACAAAGGCCTCTTTTGGGATGTTAACAGCAAGAGCTTGAAGATGAAAAGGGCCATAAAAATAATGATCTATAGTTTTATGGTAAGGAGAGACTTCCGCAGGGAAGAGGTGATGCTC
>NW_010972742.1:2747045-2747419 GCF_000737465.1 Haliaeetus leucocephalus | reverse complement strand
CACACTCACTCTCACTGCAGGACTAAGCCAGGATCTGACCACTTTCTGAGCAAAATGCAAAGTCCAGTTAATGAGGCTTAATTAAAACATAGAGACTGGTGCATCCTGCAGCTGCGGGCACATCAGCTTTGCCATTACTACCAGAGGGTGCTGGCAATTAAAGCAGCACTGGTAATTACTTGTTTATTGTTCTTGTTGGACTTGCTCTTGTTTTTCACTTTGGAAAAGGGATGCAGACCCTACGCACCCTTTGATTGAACTGCAAACCAGAACCCGGTCTGAGTTAGATGTGGAGGGTTATCAAAGACTTGGTGTACACGAGACACAGCTGAACTGCGGGCAAAGAGAAAATTACCTAATTTTAATGTAAAAAC
>NW_010972742.1:2631848-2747035 GCF_000737465.1 Haliaeetus leucocephalus | reverse complement strand
TTTGGGCTGGGGTCCTGGGCACAGGGCGAGCGCAGCCCCCCCTTCCCCTGCCGTGGCTTTTTGGAGGGATGGGGCTGCTGGGAGCCGGTCCTGAGCAGAGACCTTGCACATGTACAGAGAGTGCTGATTCATCTCACTGCCACTTGAGACAAAAGAACATCTAATTAAGTCACCAGCATATAAATAAATGTACAAGGTATAACCTCAGGAGCATAGAACAGCACTGGAAAAATCTCAGAAATGCACAGTATGCTTTTCCTCCTCTCCAGCAGGGCCAGAGCTCACCTCTGGGACTACCCCTTTGTTTAGAAAATATCAAAGAATGGGATGATTTTTTTTTTTTCTCTTGCAGTATTTGTTTTTACATTAAAATTAGGTAATTTTCTCTTTGCCCGCAGTTCAGCTGTGTCTCGTGTACACCAAGTCTTTGATAACCCTCCACATCTAACTCAGACCGGGTTCTGGTTTGCAGTTCAATCAAAGGGTGCGTAGGGTCTGCATCCCTTTTCCAAAGTGAAAAACAAGAGCAAGTCCAACAAGAACAATAAACAAGTAATTACCAGTGCTGCTTTAATTGCCAGCACCCTCTGGTAGTAATGGCAAAGCTGATGTGCCCGCAGCTGCAGGATGCACCAGTCTCTATGTTTTAATTAAGCCTCATTAACTGGACTTTGCATTTTGCTCAGAAAGTGGTCAGATCCTGGCTTAGTCCTGCAGTGAGAGTGAGTGTGCTAAGAAGAGCCCAGACTTGGGGTTGGGATTTATTCGGCTTTTTTTCTGAAACCCCAGAGCTTTGGCATGGGGCTGCAGGGGCTCCCCCCGCACATCCCTCTGCCCTGTCCCCCAGCATCTTCCCAGGCTTTGCAAATTGTTGCTGGTTGCTCCATGTTGTTTTCCCAGCCTGAGCAGGCGGCTGAGGCTGGCTTGTGTCTCCCCAGCCATGCACGAGCATCACCTCTTCCCTGCGGAAGTCTCTCCTTACCATAAAACTATAGATCATTATTTTTATGGCCCTTTTCATCTTCAAGCTCTTGCTGTTAACATCCCAAAAGAGGCCTTTGTTGTGTGTTAAGCCGTAGCACTCTGAAGCATCCAGCCGATTTGTTTTGATGGCATAATGAGGTTTATAAATTACCACCTTGGCCAGGAGCTTTGGGTGTTTGTGAGGAACGAAATCCCTTGGCATCTCCTCACTGCATGCTGTGCTCATTAGGGTTTTTACAGTGCCACCTCCATCCTGAGGCTAACACGAGCCAGTTGTAAAATAATGGGAAGAGTCCTTGCCTTCCCGTGTTGGTCCCATCCTGCTGCCTTCGTAGCACGGGCGGCCGTGCCCGGTGCCCGGGAGGAGGAGACTGTCCCTTGCTGGAGGCAGCAAGTTGATGCAGCTGGGTCCTGGGATGACCTTGCCTGCCAAGAACCATGTTTTTGAGACAGCAAAGCACTAATCATCTCCAGTGGGTTGACCGATTCAAAAAGAGGATATGAAAGTTCTTGCACTGGACGTGAGTAATAATAATGTATCCCTCTGCTCCAAACAGGGGGCTCGGACACTATAATTAAACCCGTAATCTATGCACATACCTCACTGGTTTTCAATGCTTGACACTTTTCGGAGGTGATTCTGCTCCAGCCCACGTCACAGGCCCATGCTGGCTGTGCAGGAGTTTTCACTGTCCCAGTCTCAGAGGCATCTACCTAATTGCACCAGCAATATTTTTTTTAATGTGCTTTCCTACATTGCCTACATCTGATAAGGTCAAAACCACCTTGAGGACAGCTGCTCGGCTGTCTATTTTGGCTTTTCCTCTTTTGGTTCCAGGGAGGACACAGCTGCTCTGACCTTTTACGTAAACCTAGTTAAAGGTGATCAAGAAACAAACATATATTTCCCAAAGCAGTTTGAAGGAAGTGTCTGGGATGTATTGTATTTGTAATACCAACTCTCCCAAAGCATCACTCACAGGGTGGCAGGGCTCTTGACTGTTTTTCACAGAAAATTAAGATAAGTAGAGAAACGCTACCTCCAGGAAGAACATCCCTGTCTAAAACTGGAATTGGAATTTGATAGCCAGAAAATGAAGGAAAGAAACAGCAACCAGCCTGCTCTGCGGTCCTCAGCAAGGCTGGTTTTAATTCTACTTTTTTTTTTTTGAAAGTTGGGACCGACACTGCTGAAGGTATGAAAAATTAAGCCAGATTTTCTAATGGGTCCTTGTAAAGCCTGAGTTCAGAACAACCATGTTGCTGTGACATGGCGGAGACTTCCATGGCCTTGGTCATATTACAGATATGAGGCCAGGAGCTACAAAATGCTGCCGAGTCCCCCTGTGAGGTCCCTGCTCAGCACCGAGCCTGGCTGCTGGTGCAAACCACGGCCACCTCCACTAACACGATGAGCTCAAACGCTGGTCCGCAAGGGAGGAACCAGATTTGGGAACTGGTGACTGCAGAAAGCTACGCTGACCCTTTTTCCTCTGGATGATGGGTACAGGGACTGGTAAAAGCTCCATAGCAACTGGATGTGCATAGTTTAACTATGAAATCCCCATGGTGCTCCCCTGCAAAGAGGAACAGATCCAGGATATTTTCACCTCTTGCAGCCATTAAAAAACCTCTATATTTAGAAGGTCCTGTTCCACTTTGCTGTGTGCCAGGCAGCAGCACGGCTAGAGGAAGGACAATACTTTGGATGAGTGCGTCTAGGTCAACACATGGCATGTCGTTCCAGGAAGGTTTGTAAGGCCGAGGAGTCTGGTTGTCATCACACGGCACTTCGGGTGGTCATCTTCTCCCGAGCAAAGCCAGTGCTAGGCACTCTCGATCACCGTGTTGGCATTTCACACCCATTTGACCCCTGTGCAAATAATAATAATACCAGATATAACGGAGAACCCAATAACCCCATCCCAGGTGTTAATTCCAAATGGGGAGACAGATCCAGCAGTGGTGTTGGATCAGTGTGTATCACCCACGAAAGATTTGAGAAGACAAGGGAATAGCAGAAGAACTATATTATTGAGACCATTTTTTAATATTCAGGTTCTTTCCTAGTTGTCTTTTGTTTAAGCTCTCCACAACAGCTCAGGTCAGCTCTTACTATGTTACAGCCGTCCCTCCCATCCCCTGGTACAGAGTACGAAGACACAGACAGCAAGAACTTTTAGATGGCATGATAAATAAAACAGATGCTATTATTAAAGCGCTGTCCTGTTTTCTGCTGTCATGGTATCTCTTGTCTTGTCTGGCTTATTGCTGATGTCTTCTGTCACCCAGCTTGCCTTTCTCGGGTGTACGATTTATGGTCCAGGGAGACAGAGCAGAAACATGTGAAAATTGCAAATGAGGGTGCTGGGAGGAGCCAAGGCAAGAAGACAAGAAGTGATTATAATGAGGATGTGCGCATGGGTCCTTCTCCCACTACCCTCTGACAGGGGATGGTGTTCGGGACAGTGTGCTCAGACAACCGAGAATCTTGGCTCCAGGGCTCCAGCTTACAGCCTCCAAGCTGGGAGAAGTAAAACCTGGAGCAGAGACAGCAATCCCTGTCGCTTTCCAAGGTGAGCTTTCAAAGCTATGTGCGAATCCCTCCGGCATGGGGTGGCATCTAATTCTAAAGGTCCAGGCAACAGCCACCAATGTCCAGATCCAGCAAGAGCATGACACCCAGCAGCCAGAGCCTCAACTGCTGCAAATTTCTCTCTTTCCTTCTGCTTCAAGGAGTTTGTCCTCTTTCGTATCTGTTTCTCTGCAGCCCAGCGCGGCTCAAGTGTAGGCAGGATACGCGGGAGAGAAACCACAGGCTGCTTGCTGCATGCATTAGAAAGCTGTCCTTGCTGGTAGCGGCTGCAGCTCGGCAGGATGCTATTTTCATTACCGTGTCTGAGGCTCGTGATAATTGAAAGCTGTTCCACTCGGTCCTGCAGCCTCCCAAACTCCAGGAGCCTCTCACGCATCCCTCCTCCTGCCAACCCAAAACCTGGGAGGAACGTTGAAGTGTCAAACGAACAGCCCCTGATTTTTGGTGCCTTTCGTTGTACCCTCCACGAGAGCAGGGCTGGGGAAGGGGGTTCTTGTCCCTGGGGTGCGTGGGACCCTGCCTGCCTGTCCCCCCTGCTGCGGAGCAAGCCCAGGCATGTGAGTACCTGTGTGCTGGGGAGGGAGAACATGTCCAAAAGGTTGCCTGTAATCCTTCCCCAAATTCAGGGAGAAGATGAGAAATGGAGATTTGGGTTAGTTTGAAATGAAAATTAAACAAGTGAGTCATTTCATTTCCTAGCACTGAATGGCACAGGAGTTCCAAAGGCTGTTTTGAGGCAGATGCTGCTCCTTTAATCTGGTATTTTGGCCAGTTATACACACATGCACTAGTCCTGCTTGGATTACACTTTTGCATCAAGGATTACAGTTAAAATCCAGCAGTGCTTTTAATGCCTGGAACCGGGCAAAGAAGCTGACATTAATATATTTCAGGAGTGAAAACACAGCCGGAGGGTTAGTCATTATAAAGTATGATGTAGGATTATAATGCAAGTTGGAGAAATCAGACATACTGGTACGTTTCCAGCTGTGTATTTTTCTTGGGCCATGTCACCCATTCATTGATCCATTCTAGATTCTAGATCATTATTCCAGGGAAAATTTGATGAGCGGAGCTGCTCTGGAATACTAATGCAGGCTGCTGTGCTTGCGCAGGGGCTCAGCACACCCTGCCAGATTGCTCTGCCGCACAGGGAATCCCAGTGAGTGGCCTTGTGATCCACCTGTTTGTGAACCAGTGGAAACTTCACTACAGGAGTCACTGCAGGTATACCAATAAACACCAATATCCAAAAGTTGTCAAGAGGAACCGGGGAATTCAGTTGCTTTGGGTTCTGGGTGTTCTGTTTATGCCAGTTTAACATCCAGCTGAAGAGACAAAGGTGCTGTCTATAGGTACCTGTATAAATGTGTATATAAATTACATCTAAAGATTAGATGACTCGGGGTGCCCTAAAGCATCCCTATGAATTGCTGTAGTTGCATAGACAACCTTTCTGCCTGTTGGCAGTGCTCAGGATGCGGGTAGATAGTTGCAGGAGATTGAGTTATGGGGGCTTAATGAATTACCATTTATCAGCAGCCACTATGCAGAATCTTAAACAGTTAGGGTCAAAATAAACAAAAAAACCCAACTCCTTTCTTTGTCCAGTCATCTCAGAAAGGTCTGGGTAACCAAGCAATTCCTCAGGTCCTTCTGGATCAAACCTTTTGTTTGCTATAACACAAATCTGACAAAGCAGGTAATCGCTCCTGTCAACTAAACAGAGGGGGGCAATCTGTAGGAAAATAAGCGTTGCCTCGAGCAGTGAATGCCAGTTGGGAAGTGCAGCTACTCCAACTGCTCTGCAGCCGAGGAAGCCATGGCCAGGAGCGAGGAGGTACACGCAGTGCCAAATCCACCGTGCTGCAGGAATGTGGGGAGAGAAGGGCATTTCCCTGGCTGTGGTCTTACACCAGCTTTTCTGGCTTGGGAAGGGTTAAATCTCTGCTGGCAGGGCTTGCTCCTCCGCCCTCGCCCCCTGCAGAGAGGGTGCTAATTGAACTGGCTGAATGGCTAAGGGATTAGCAAGTGAAACAGGTGAAAATGAAATTGGTGAGAAAGAAGGCTAATTAGCTTCCACCTGCCCAAAGCCATGAAGTACCCCCAGGTGAGGAGCCCAGCTCCCCTGGGTAGGAGCTTGCCTTTGACCGGAGAGCTGGATGGAGCTGTGCCTGAGCCCAGGTTGAGGACAGTAATTGCTGTTTGTCAGCCAGACCGAGGAATCCTGCATTCAAGTTATCTACCGGGCATCCTCGCTCTCTGCGTGACCCCGACTGCATCGCTTCGCTTTCCTTTCTCAGTTTCCTTGAAGCAGCTCTGACCATCTGCGTGTGCCAGGCTGGAGGCTGAGCAACCACCGCTGCAGAAACACGAGGGGCCCTTGTCTGAAGGGCAGAGCCTCGGCAGCCTTCGCTCTCCGGAGCCTGGGCTCAGGGTTTGCTTGTGGAGGTTCTCGCAGGGAAGAAACTAGACCTCTTTGGAGTCACCTCTGCCATCCATCCTTCCGTCTGCTTTGGTCACTGGTGACGATGTGACAAGGGAGAGGTAAATGTCACCTCCTCAGTGGAGAAGTGGGCTGGTTTCTCTCCGTTTTGGGGTTAGAGGAGGAACCCACCAGGCACTGAGCAGCACTGGTGATGTGAGCAGCAAGGAAGGGTTGTATGTCTGTGCGGTGCCAGGATTCAAGCCCACAAGTGACAGCCTGTGTTAAACACAACCCAGCTTCCCTTGGCAGCATTAAACTAAGCATGGCTATTAAACCCGCTCTTAATTTTAATGTGGCTAAATATAAATATTTAAACTCTTGCTCAGGACCTAGTATTAGGCATTAGCTGGAGTTGATTCCTTTTTCTAAGTGTTTTGGAGAAAAGGTTGCTATTTTTCCAGTGATTCTCTAAGAGACTCAAAAGCAGCTTGGAGTTTACTTGCAAGTGAGGTTGCACGTCCTCCCTGGACCATTAGTTTCTTCTGCTGGGCCGTGGGATATCACAAGACTCAGTTGTATGTTTTCCTATAGTAATATTTGGCAAAGCTTCAGCAGTCTCCATCACTGGGGCCAGGTATCCCGCTGGTAGAGATCAACTGTGCTCAACTGAACCGTCTGAGAGCTCAGTCCTTTTATTTCTTCTCTACTTGCAAGTAAAAAGAGCTCAGAATGGCTTTACCGTTGGAGAGTGAAGCAAGTTCAGTTGAGGACTCTGTCTTGAGTCATCTTGGCTGAAAATCACTCTGGGTAAACTTCCCATTTCAGTAGATTTAGGAAAGAAGAAATTAAACTGCTAGGGGATTTTAGATGGTGGCAGAGGTTAATAAAATATTGAAGAGCATGCCATCTGTAACTCCTGGACTGATCAGGGAACAAAAATACCAACTGGGCAGCTTACCTACATGCCAAGAGCAGGAGAGACTGCTGTCCTGTTTAGGTGGATACCCATCCTACAGCACAGGAGATGTTCCCGGGAAAAGTACACGTTTGATGGCCAGGATGACAAATGGCAGAGTTTGCCAGGGATTTGCCTTCCTTTTTTTCTGGTATTTGTGACTGCCACACCAATAACCTGTGGGGGAGTAGCAGCCGGGGGAACACCCTGCGGTGGCTGCGTACTTGCACAGCCTGCTGTGGAGCAAGACTCTGTTCTCTTGCTCTTTATTTAAATAGATTCTTGTTACACACATTCAGTTAAAGCAAAGAACCAAAGGAAACTATTTCCTTATAGATTTGATGCTGGCGTGGGACAAAAGAAGAAGTTGTGATGAGACTTTATGTTTTGGGATGCTGTAATCCTGCGTGCCAGGGCTGCGCTGTGTAGCTGATGTCTTCTCGCTCAGCTAGACCTTTCCCAGGGGAGGCTCCATCAGCCGTTCATAGCATAGGGCACATGACACTGAGAATGGTATTGGGTCCATCTAGTGGAATAATTAGGCCCAAGCAATCCGAGAAGGTGTATACAAATTAAGTCATTAAGTGTAATCTCAGCCTTGGCAGACTGGCGATGAGATGCTTCTTCCCATTCTTGCCAAAGGAAGAACTAAAAGCTGTGTCTAGTGTTAGCAAAATGCGAGGCACTCTCAGTTTTCACGTATGAGGTGGAGAATCCCTGGGAGAATTGGGCTCCTTGTTCCTGCTCAGCTTTAGCTATAGACAGAGTTAAAAGAGCAGCTCTATTTGCAACACAAAGACAGATCTCTTTCAGTTTGTGTGTTTGCTTGATGTGGCCTATGGCTAAGAGATCCTGCTACAGCCAAAGGAGCTGTTCAGATCCTCCTGGAGAAGGCAACTATAAATAGGCTGCTTTGATATATAAAGATGTTAAATGGATAACAAAGGAAGGAAAACAACAAGCATGCCATTGAAAGCGTTGACAGCTCAGAGTTCCTAAATGCAGGGCAGAGCAGCAGAAGGGAAGCTCCAGTGAAGCTGCACGCTGTGGGAGAGGGCAGTCAGTGGGGACCCTGCCAGCGGCGAGGGGCAAATCCCTCTGTCCTCAGCCAGCTTTGCTGGGATGGGGCTGAATTTGGGACAGAGGGAAGATCAGCAGTGACATGGGAATTAGGTAAGGAAACTTGCTTCTGAGTTGAAATCTTCTTCACATGAGCAATAAGGCAACACTTTAGCAAAATAATCAGGTTTTCAAGTGTGGTTTTTTTAAATTTTTTTTTAAGTTGGCTTCTTTCTATGTAGAAAAGAAGTGGTGAAGTCCTACTCCTGAAGTCCTATTTTCTGTTATGCACATGCAGATTTTGCTATGGCAGTGGAATCAAATCCAGGAGCCATGAGGGCTTGGGAGAGCCCAGCTGTCCCAGGAGAGATGAGAGCTGCTCACCTGCGCTGGTCCTCCTGTTGATTCTGGTGACAGTCTTGGCAGCATCTCTTCCAGCTCAAGTGCAATAAAATACTCTCATACGGCTGTTTTCTGCAGGAAGGAGCGCAGAAGTTATGATCCAAAATGGCATGTCATATTTTATTCTTTCTGTGGTTTTGTCACCATATTTCCAGGCTGGCAATTAAGAACACTGCTTCCTGCTTTGCTGGGACTCCTGCGCAGTCTAAAGTTCATCTGGGTCTGGAAGCAAGTCCAGCCCGAACTGATCAGTTTGGTGCATCCTTTCTTGCACCCCCCCCTGAGAAAATCTGTTCAAATGCCATGATGTATGCTGGCAACCTCCTAGGATTCAGGGAGCTCAAAGGTGAGACAACATCCCTTAGCGACTTGCTGAGTTGGTGTTGGCAGCTGCCATATCTGGGACCTTCCATCCTGCACACATCTGGCGGCAGTGAGGGACTATAAAGCTATAAACCAAGGCCAAATCCTGCATACAGTCCTCTCCTTCCCCTAGAAAGCCCTGTTTTGCACTAGCTTTGCTGAATATTCCCATGTCAATTGTGTCTTTTCTCTGCCTTCCTTGCAAGCAGGTGTCAAGAATGCACCAAATCTTTGACACATTATGAGCTTTTCCATTCTTCTCCCCAAATCTTTTGTTTTCCTGCTGAGCCTGCCACAGGTGAGGGGATGCATCTTCTCTGCTTGCCTCTAAAAACAAGTCTGGCAGGCTGCGGAGGCCAGGTGTTCTTGTTTCACCTCTGAAATGATGCATTTTCTTTCCCATAGAAGTGGCCACATGTTTCTCAAATAGCTTTTAGACCTTCTTTAACCTTTTCAAACTCTTCACTAGCAGGCCCTGCTCTGTTATTTCCAGACTGGGTTGGCATTTTAACAGGAAAATAGCCTTTCCATAAAAATTGTGATTTTCAGCAGCAAAAATGGATTTATTGAATAAAAGAATGGATTTTTCTATTGGGGAAATGGGAATGACAGCTCCCTGGTGCCTACTGGGATGGCTGCTGTCTGCTTTGCTTTCTGCCTGCAGAAGAACCAGCCAGGTGGGCAACTTGCAGCTGAAAACTGGCTCCCTCAAAAGAGATTTAATTTTTCTTGAATGATTTTCTGTAAAATATTCCACCTTTTTATTTTCTGTTCCAATTCAGAGCAAATAAATACAAATAAATCAACTCCAATTATTTCCCCCTCTGTATTTCCCCTAGGGCTGTACTGCGATTATGTGCAGATAAATAAATTAGGTTAAACAATGGTAAATTGTCCTGAGCTGCCTTTTATTATCAGAAAGTTGCGTTGGCAACTAGATAATTTGCTGATGTTATTTTACGTGATCTTAGTTCCTGCATCTATTCATGAGATTATTCCAAATGTTATTCTGGTGCATTTAAATTAAGCATGAAAGTGTTTTAGGGCTTTTTGCAATGATTGCTTATTTATTTTATTATCAATAATAAATTTAAACCAAAGCAGGGAGTCTCCACTTTCAAGGACAGTAAAATGCAGAGGAGAAGCAGCTGGTGGCACATAAACAGCAGCTCTTTAGAAACAGAGCTGAGCCTGTGGAAAGGCTAAAGAGAAACTGAGCTGAGGCTTCTGGGTTCTTCTCCCAATTCTTTCTCTTTTGAAGCGAATTGTTATCTGCTCTGGGCTTCACAGCCATTCGTAATGAAAGGGGAAGGATGATCTTCCTCAATGTTATAATGTTCTTGCTGTGCTACATGGGGAAGTACTTAAAGGCTTTTGGTAGGACTGGTAGAAAATTTGACCCTGTGGTTATTTTTAATGACAAAATTTTGTTTTTCTGTAGAGAGCAAGTTTTACAGCCTCTCTTCTCTGATATTTTTACAGCTTTTAAATTATTACATTTATGTTGCGGTATTGTTTTTATGGGGTATGGTTTCATTTTCCATCCAGGCTTCTCAGGGGGAGGGAAGGAGTAGAGACAAACTACACCTTCAGCTCTACCTTTTTTAGAATTGTAAAATATTTCCTTCCCCAAATAAGCCAGCATCCTTGCAGGGCATCTGCCCTGAGAATCAAACAGTGGAGGTGAAGCAGTGGTGGGGTGAGGGAAGTCGGTACAGGGGTTCAGGTGGCCGTGGGGAAGGGTTTCCAGCCCTTTCTTCCTTCCTACTTCAACCTAGAAACGTTTTCTTTGCACGCTCGTTTTCTTTGCATTACAACTGAGCAGCTGGAAAACGTCCATGAAGATGCTCGTTGGGGAAGTCGTGGCTGCGTGAGGCAGCTCGGGGGAAGCAGGTCTGCTGGGTGCCTGGGGTCTGGCTCGCCTGGTGGACGGGCGATCGACTCAAATGGGACTTGAGCTCATACTCCATCTCCCTGACTGTCCAACTCCCCAGCTCTCTGTCCACCCATCAGTGTGCTATCTAATTAAGAAATTGATTAATTGACCAGGGAGATTACAGCCTTTCTTCCTCTATGTCTTAATTAGACTTGCACTGCTACTCTGGTCCTGGCACAGTTTCCAGCACCATGAATCTTAGAGCTGCGTTACAGTGGTGATGGCTTCAAAGGAAAAGGACGTTCGAGTTTCTTCCATAAGATGGAATTAATGTAATGAGAGAAAAATCAGTGCACAAAATTAACTCGGATGTGGATGGTGCTGATGTGCATCAAGGATTTCACACCTTGTAAGCTGCGTGCAGCTGGGTGGGTGGTTTCCCAGACACCCAAAAAAATGACCCTCAAGTTTCCAAGTGGGAAGTGAGGCCAGTCCTTCTGACAGCCATTTCATTTGAGCAGGACAATATTGACAGAAACCTTATTTCGCTAGAAGATGTTGACCCTTTAGGTCTTCCCTTCCCG
Source organism: Haliaeetus leucocephalus (assembly GCF_000737465.1). NCBI lineage: Eukaryota > Metazoa > Chordata > Aves > Accipitriformes > Accipitridae > Haliaeetus > Haliaeetus leucocephalus. Next base: position 2,735,788 of record NW_010972742.1, on the reverse strand, counting down.
CACGCTAGCTGGGTTACCACGCATTTGCGGCTCCACCAGGATGTGTAATGAAACACCTAATATATTATGACAAGCAAAGGGCTTTGCAGCAGGGTAGTTAATGTTCTTTTTCTTTTGCTTGTATGGTTGATAGATCGTCTGCTGGTTTGTTTTTCAATTACTAGGTACGGTTTTAGTGACAAGGATGTTGTTTCTAGTGTTTTGTGGTAGAATCCTTATTATAATAATTATTTAAAATTAGAGGGTGAATGGAAATGTTCCTGAGAGTGAGGGATTATTAGTGCTGATTAAAGCCAATGGCAGTACAGGCAGGTATTAATAGGCTGCTCCCTGCACATTTTTCTCCCAGCCTCTCTCTCCTGGCTTGCAGACTTTCTTCTGTTAGCTGTGCTACTTTCCAGGACATTTAATAGCAATGTCAGGACCCTCGCACTTCCAGCTGTGGGGTTATTCCAGAGCAGAAGTCATCAATCTTGCAAAACTGGCCAGTATTTCTCCTGCAAGCTGCTAGGCTATACTGGTGTTCTGGCACAGTCCTGCCAGCTGCAGAAGCCAATGTTCTGAACAACCGCAGGGCAATTTCACTGCGCTGGCCGTAACGGCAGCAATCACTGTCCTGTGCTCACTGTGTTTGTGGCTCGAGCACTGCAGTGCTTCAGTTTGGGGTTGTTTGGGGGTTTTTGCAAGACTTTCCTGAGATCCCATAGACCCATCACACATGCTTGTCCCATGCAGCCACTACCTCCTGCTGTTGCCCGATTTGAAAATGTAATTGCTGAATTAGTAGGTCTGAACGCACATTTGCAAGTGTAGCTTGCTGACTTGGTCGCCTTTTTAATCTAACTCCTGGGTTTGCTTTCTCTAACTTGAACTAGAGGCACATCTTCAGTAGTGGTATGTATTGTGGATTGATCTGATCTAGTGACACCTTTTCCTTGTGTAATCAGTGCCATTTTCTCAGGGCAGGAAAGCAGACTCCTTTATTTCATGAAAGGAAAGGTTATAGCCCTTTCAGAGAAGACAGCAGAGCTATAGTCCTCTGGAAGCGGGGGGAAATATATCATACGGTCACTACCATAACTGGCTCCTAAATAAAGACCAGAGGACCGAATCACCTTGGTGTAATGCAGAAGAACATGTCTGAAAACGTGCCTGGTGCACTGCAGTGCTGAAGGATCAAATGGTGTGTGCAGACAGGGAGGGCTTAGGTGAAAGCTCCAGGTAGTCAATCGTGAGTGCCAGTGACCAGCAAACCTGGGGAGCCGGATGGATGAGGACAGCAAAGAGCCGTTTCACTGATCACGCTGGATTTCATTTACTCGGTGCTGGTAGGGCTATGGGAGGTGTGGGATGGCAGGGCTGGGGCAGCGACGTGGTGGGAGCCTTTTGGACAGAACAAAGTGGGCAGGATGGGAGGGGGAATGTTCTTGGGAAATGAAGCAGCTCCTCTGCTGCAAGAAACAGCAATCTTCGTGCATTGCTGGGCACAGGAACTTTTTGCCAGCATGATGGGCCATCACAGGCAGAAAGAATTTCTGGTTTTGTTATTGACTTCTGCCACGCAGGCTTGCATTTCCCTGCAATCAGGGGAAGAGCTATAGCCTTGTGCCTGCTCTGGGAATCCGGCCTGCATCAGAACTGCAGGTTAGGAAGGATTCCCATCTCTCTGACTATTTCTTGGTCTTGGAGCTGAACAAAAATTTGACACAGAACCAAGTTGATAACAAGACATTCCCATGGCAGTGATGCTTAAGAAAAACCATGGGTTCTCTCTAGCACCAGGAGCTGCTTTTCAAGAACTCCAGGGCTTTGCCTTAGAGATAAACTGTGTATGTGTGTGTGCACACACGTGTGTGCGTGTACATGTGGGTATATATGGCATCATCTAAAAGTCAGGACATGGGTTAGGAATCATAGCTATTAAAGGCTGTGATAGAGACTGAACAAGACTCCTTAAGTAGTACAACCACACAAGGCTGTATCATTTGAACTGTCTGGCTCTCTATCACTTTAACAAGTCTATAAGCCAAACATCTTACTTGTATTTGGGCAGGGATTTGCTCTAAGCACAGATGCTGCCTGGTGAGAATAAACTCCAAACTGTGGTTAATGAATAACAGAAGTTCCTTTTCTTAATTTTCTTTTTTCCTCTCTTTTTTTTTTTTAACCCAGCCTGTGATCTTGAGGGTCAGCATGAGGGATGGCAACCTGCCCTTCCCAACCCAGTGAGCATTGCTTTCAAACCAGCTTTCATTACAATTTCAGTCTCCTGGACCTGACACGTGGTCCAGGATGTGTCCCTTTCCAGCCACAGACAGTATGGGCATGCAGGTGCAGAAAATGTGCTCCTATTTCTGCAGACTTCTGAAAAAGAGCCATTCTGTGTTCCTTACCAGCTGTTTACAAGCACAACTGCTCTCTCTCTCTCTGCTGTCTGGGTAATTCAGGGCTTCAGGTGGCTGGGGTCCAGCTGTTTTCTGCTCAATAAGATCCTGAGTTCCTGGTGTTTGGTGGCTTTTGTGTACATTGGCAGGGGAACACTATGTGCTGCCACTGCTGGAGATCACAGAATAAAGGTGAGGCATTAGCCATTGGGAAGAATTTATTAAGCCTAGATTAAATGCTCTTTGTATGGGAAAGCCTTATTGCAGCAAAACCCCATTATGTATCAGTGGAATGAGTTACAGCGTTATGAAAACTCAGACTGGTTAATCATATGAAGTTACTGAAAGGAAAGAAAGACTTGATCCCCCAGAAAAGCAAATTAAATCTCACAGCCCACAGAAGTCCTATAAAGAGGAGCATGCTCTGCTGTCTCCATCACACAGGAGGTGCAAAGGGAAGGGCAATGGAGAGGAGCAGGAGGGAAGGGGCAGATTCCTCCTGGTGTGTGGTCTTTGGTGGCTCCCAGAGTAGGAAAGCAGCCTTTCTGCTTCCAAAACACTGGTGTTGCCACCATGGGAAATGTAAGTCTCCGTGATGGAGGAAAGCTGATATGATGCTCCTGGAAAGAGGGTGACATTTCTCAAAGGTAGGATGCCTCCTTTTCCTAGCATCAGACTGATTTATGCTCCTTGGAGACTAACCAGGTCTGAGTGCTCTTTGTATGAAATGCACGTGGGCTTGCCTGTCCCAATCTGGCTGCCAAACTCTTCAACTTGCAGTGGGTCTGTCCTCCTGCTGTGCCCTAAGGGCTTTCCTAAATCTCCTTGTCTAGTAGCTAAAAAAAAAAAAAAAAAAAGCAGATCTGACACGAGATCTTCCTCGAAGGCTTCCTGAACTCCAGATTAATGATGTCATCTGTGATAGTCTAGAGCCCTACCTCCAGCATCTGTGAAAAAGAAAAGGTTAAAAAAGAAGGCCTAAAAATAAATTTTGCCCTCAGAAGTTGGACTGTATGTTTCCATCCTCTACATCTCCACTGCTGTTAATGTCTCTGATAATCCCCAAATCCTTCATTTTTTACTAGAAGTTTTGCACTTAGAATTTATTATGGAGGTTCTGGGGTGCCTTGGCTGCCCTAAACCAAATAATTGGCAGAGGGGTGATGTTTGCCATGGTCAAAGTTCAGATGCCTGAATCGGGCACTGTGATCCTTGTGGGGAAATGCGGGCTGAGCAGCCTTTGGGGATGAAACCTCCCTTAACCACACGCTGTGACCCTGTGTACAGAGCAGCGATTACAGCAGTGCTTTTCATCCGAAACCTCCCCAAACTGGCCTGAATTCTGCACTTCCTCTGCTTTGGCTGGAGCGTTCGCTGTCCCAGGAATCAGGTGTCTCCAGAAGCTAGGATTAAAAATAAATTATTAAGCAAACAACAAATTTCCCCTTCCTCTCAGATCCACCTACCAGTGTATATGATGAAAAAGGAATCCTACGCATATGTCCTAGCACAGTCAATCCACACCACCCTGCACCTTCCTGCCGACCTGCAAACATACCCACAAGAAACCCTCCAGGGCAGCAAGAGCCTTGGGGCTGCAGAAGGCTTAAACAGAAATGCGTCTCCCTTCCTCCTCTCGGCACTTTCTGTATGAAAGGAAGAACAGCTTTCCCTTCCCCCAGCCTGGGATATTAATAAAAACCTGGATTCTGGCCAAAAGTCTGCCTCCATATCTTGCTGGAGTAGATTACTTCTAGCTCATCCTTCTGTGCAGAAATGGCCCAGCACCACCTCCGGAGGACTGCAGCCCTCGGGAAAAGGCTTTGCTGGGCAGGGGAGCCTCCCTGCTGAAGCCAGAGGTGATACGGGGGGGAAGGCAAAGGGACGGCTTGGATGGCAAGGCACAACGGGGGGTCAGGTCACTGCTTGAGCACCAGCGAGGACATTGCTTTCTCCCTGCTCAGCGCTGAGCCTTTGAGTCAGTGGTTTACTCTGCTTTGCAGTTTTATTCGTATTGTTCCTGCAGCACCACCACCTTCTCTCCTCCCGGAGTAAAATATATTGTGCAGCTCAAGTTGTCAGTGCTAATGTTTCCCATCTGCAAGAACAAAAGTAGCAGAAGTCAGCTCCTTCGCCCTTTGAGACTCACCAGTTATTTGCCACTAGGAATGGCAGAGAGATTACAAACCGTTAACAGGAGGATTTTTGCCTTGTAAGGGGAAAACCATGCAGGAGAAATACAGCTCTTGCATATTTTTAGCAGCTGAAGTGAAGCTTTAGATGGACGTTCTCTACAGCTCTGCCCCAAGACCGTAGCCCTTCTTTTGGGATGCAGTCAATCAATGGATAGTATTCCTGCAGCCGGTGATGCCATGGAGCTGTCGCTTGTGTCCTGCTCTGGACTTCCCTCTCCCCATAGATCCATGTGCAGCATCTACTGCACAGGGGCTTTTCTACGGTCAGGAGCAAGAGAGGCCAAACTTTCAATGGCTGGGTGAATGTATTTTACAAGTCTACCAGAGGCAGGCTGCAGGGGTTGTCTGGGATGAGATCAAGCCCAATTGACTCAGATCAAAGATTTCTTCACTAAGAGACTGGCTGGGCAAGCAGCTGGCATATGTGGGGTGAGGGATTTGTGATCAAGGACTGGCCTTGCCACAGAGCGGGGAGAGTTGATGGAAGGGGAAATATTTGTCTTTAGTCCTCACCCCCAAAAAAGAAAGACCCTGAAATGAGTTTAGAGATGCTTTTAGAAAGGCCCATCCATCCCACCTGACAATAGAAGGTGGTTTCCCTACACACACACCCAGCACCACGGCTCCTAAATCAGCTTCACAGAAGTTTAGCAACTGCCTATTGTTCATTTTGTTGCAAGATGGATTGCAACCTTCCACAGAGCTGGAAGCTTTGCAATTCAAAACTGGCTGTCCTGGCTCTGCATAGCCTGCCTCATGAGATACGCCATGGCCTTATCCTCAGATATCATTCCGCCCCACCACTTTATCATTACCAGCTAGAGATGTTGTAGCCAAAAATGTTGAGAAGTCCATCTGTCATGATCGTTACAAAGAAACTTTGAGTTTGAACGTCCCAAGCCAAGTTGGGTCAGGAAGAGCCATGTATTTCAAGGTTTTCCTGCATCTTTGGAGGAAGTGATGAAGTGGTGGTTATTGCCTGAAGACATAGGGCATAAATCAGAGACTGTAGGGTTGGCCATGCCTTATAGCAATGAACAAATTCACACTAGAATGAGACTTTGATGACAGCAGAGGAGCTTAATGAGAAACATGCTCCAAGAGGAGAGATTGGGAGAGTACCAGTCACCTTCAGGTTTCTGTTTCCTGTGGTGCACCTTTTCCTTTGGTAAGTGATCAGTGGGTCTGTTATGAGAGACTGGAGTTAGCAGTCCTTATCTGAGGCCAGGCATTTCGAAAAGCTTGCCTTTAAAGGTGCTGGCCCTGGAGTGTCTCAGTTTCCCCTTGGATGATAAGATCAGATTGAAATCCCACATGAATTCTTCTGCAGCCCTTGCACATCTTGCAAAGAACCACATGAAGCAAAACCAGCACTCCTGTTCTGACCTCCCTCCTGGCGGGATGAAACACTGACCAATTTCAGATAACTCTTGAGGGAGTGTTGTTGCTATGTCTTTTTCTAGGAGTCTCACTTAAACATGGATGATTGGAAGGAAGAGCAAGAAAAATGGGCACCTCCCAACAATAAGTCAAGAGCACCTAAGGCAGACAGCAGGCAGTAAGAATGGGTGGAAGAAAGCAGCAAGTAAGGCAAGGGGTCCAGAGATCACCTTGGCAGAAGAAAACAACAACAGGATTTGTTTGCTCTGTAGAAGAAAAGGCTGAAGGGAAAAATTGTTCACCAAGTATGTTCAAGCTTTCCACGGAGATGAAGAGACCACTTCTTCTTTTTTTTTTTTTTTTACAAGTTCACTGCTCTCTTGGAAAGAAATAATGGGATTAAAATAGCAGCAGAAGAAATTCTGGAGGAGAGATCAGACAAACATCCGTCAGGAGTGGTTTCAGTCGAGCTGATCTTGCCTGGAGGCAGGGAAATGGACTCAATAATTTTTCAAGGTCCTTGCACCCTGTCTCCTGTGACTCAGAATAGACCCCTGGAGCCATTTACTTCTCTCTTACCCTACTGTTCTTTGTCTTTAGATGGCTAAGGTCTTCACTGAGGCTTTTTAGTTAGGTGTCTACAGTCAGGAAGTATGAAAGGTCCCCAAAAGACTTTACAATTTCATTTTCCCCATCGTGAAAGACCACATGCCTTGGAGTAAGGTGAAGTCCTGCCTTTCACTCAAAGCACAGGAGATAGTTGGATTTTATAAACATATATAGGGAGAGAGACACACATCTATTGTATATGTTGCATTTCTGTCTTTCTCCAGGGTTAGCTTTGTGATAAGTGGACATAGATGAACATGCAGGATGGAGACTGGACCACTTCAAAACTTGGGGCACAGGCCGATTAAAGTGCAGCTGAACTGAAACTTCAGGCAAAGCAGCGCGTTGTTCATTTGTTTCACTGTTTCATAAGCAAAATGCCCTGAAAGGTTAATGAAAGTGCTAGGGAAACTCAGCCAGAAGGAGCGTTGTGAGGCCAGATGACAAAAACAGGAGCTGACACTTCCCAACAAGCTCAACAGTGAGAATTTGTTTAAATGTAATTAGTTGGTATAAAAAAGAACAAAAAAATCCCTCTGGAGCCAAGGCCCTGTGACTATTTGCTGTGCCTTTAGATTGAACCAATACATCCTTCTGCATTCAGCTACAAGGGAGGGGAAAAAAATCTCTCTCATTTCCTCTGAGAGGTGGATGAAGAAGTGTGAGCTGGTAGCTAATTCTGGTAGCTAACACGAAGGGTCACACCATGATCAACCGCTGCCTGTCTCTCTGACCTCAAGCAAGTCCGCAAACTCTCAGCATCTGAGGTTACCCAAGTGTCAAGCGTGCAGCCTTAATATTCACAGGGCAAGTTGTGACATTTTGGTATCGTTTACCGACGAGTGCTTTGGCCCCGAGTACAAAGCACTCCAGATGCTCACAAATTGCCCTTGTCACCAAGCCCGGCTCCATGGGGACCTGCAGCTCTGCTGGCAAGCCTTGCTCCAGCCTCGCTCCATGGGGCTTTGACGTGCTTGCAGCCACTCTTTCCAAGTGAATCTCAGCCTCACTTTTCCAGCCAGATCTTTCTTTCTTCCCTTTTTTTCATCTCCTCTATTGATTTCCCAGCCAACCCTCTGAGAGAACAAAATCCTGGTGAGTATCCTCAAGCCGTTGTCGCCCTTTCCCTTACCTCTTGTTCATTCTGTCTTGTTCATCCTTTCTTTTGGGCAGGAAAATGTCCACATCCTTCTCTGGACACTCCTGTGACATCATTAATGGCACCACACTGAATGACTGGCATGGCTTTGGGCGTACGCAGCACCCCTAATTGGTCTCAGCTTGGCTCCAAGCCACGAAGCAATTTGAGCCAGGTCTAGTCTCATCTCCAGCTCAGAATCCACTTCTCCATCCCTTACTCTGTCCCTCTGAGTGAAGGGACGCACCCTGATGTTTCTTCTTCAAGTTGCAAACCTCTTGCACAGCTCCCTATGCCAGGGAAAGCCCATATGGGATGGAAAAGGCACCCAGATTGCTGGGCTTGCCTGCTGCTGCCCAGGGGATGGTGTCTGACAGAGTCAAGGAAACAAATTGCCTTCCCAGCGCAGGTGAAAAGCTTTGGGAGCAGATGGCACGATCATTCTTCTCATTACTTTTATTGCCTTCAGAATGGGAGAAAAGCGAGTGCTTCAGGGGCTGAAGCAATCGCAGGCTGACGAATAGGTGTTGGACTCTCTCCGGCATCTTGGCTGATGCCGTAGCTTGGGAAGAAGGGACCAGGGGTTGCAGAACACGGAGGGATGGGGACAGATGCGTTGTCAGCTGATGTCCCCTTGGACGTGAAGGGTGAGGGGGGCTTTTGCTGGGAGACCAAGAGGGCAGCTGTAAGCCAGGGAGGACAGTGGTGTTAGGAGTGACACCCACCGAAGACTTTGAGGGAAGGCTCACTGGCTACATCTGTCATGAGTTTAGAGGGGGCTGAGGAAATCACTGTACATTCCCTACCGCATCAATGAACCAGAAGTACAGTGCCTTTCAGCTGTTAAGCCATGTTTTGTCAAATATTGAAATACAACCTCCTCTCTCTGTTCCTTGTACTCTCCTCCCTTCCCTCCCGCACCAAGCAATGGCCTGAAAATTGCATGTTATGGCCAGAAATTAAAACAGTCTCTTTCTGGAGCCTTTCATCATTAACTGTTCATCACTTTGGAGTGCCTCCTAAGGTCAAGAGCATTTCGTCAGAGCCATTCATCAGCCAAGTGTTTGGTGCATTATCTAGGGCTGTCTCTCAGGGAAGGCAAGGTCGAGCAGTAATACACCAGTGAGGTGACCTGCTCGTTACTTTTGGAAACATTTTTTGTCAATGAATGGCCCTTAGTGAGCATTTAATTTAGATTTAATAAGGCATCTAATGTTTGTTTAAAAGGACACTATACCTTCAAGGTATTTGTCATAATTGGAAGGAGGATATTTACACGCCCTGTTTATTAATAAAACCCTTAGAAGATGGAAATTGAAATCAGCTCCTTTAATGTCTTCTCTGGTACCCAGAGGGATGGTCCTTGCAATTACAGGAATCCCCACTCCCAGCCTGCACCCAGAACTGGGAAAGCTGGAGTCGGACCAGAGTGCTGGGTCCAAGTCAGATCTGCTTCACCAGCCGTCCTCTGCACGGGGAAATTTAGCCATTGGTACCTGCGAGGGTATCTGTATCCATGGGCTGTGAATGCATGTACTCTGCCTTAGCCTGAGCCTCCCATGTGCTGTGAGTCTGCCCTGCAAGAGAAAAAAGGAAAGCCCCGAATTTATTTTGAGTCTATCTCCCTCCACACCTTTTTCTAGGAATCTGTGCCAGGGAGCCAAGCCGCCTCTCTCCCCCTGTTCGAATGGTAGGCGTAATATCATGAGCTGGGTGGTAACACTACGAAGAAACTAAGTGATGTTTGCACGAGATGTGCCACAGAATATCAAAGACTCGTCATCTTTTTATTCCTCTTCGGATATGTAAAACTCTAAGACTCGAGCAAATGGAAAAAAAAAAAATTCTTTTATGTACTGTCTCAGCCGGCGCCCTTGACAGATTTGTACACCGAAGAAACAGAGTGGTGTCAAGGCTGCAGTTAAAACCAGGACACGATCGTCAGTTGGGAGGGCAAGCTGCAATAGGCAGGAATACAAATCTGGGAAGCGAGCAGCCTGCCCGAGCCAGCAGCTCTGCCTGCCTCTGCCTGCCCTGCCGCCCCGGGCCAGTCACTTACCCTCTGTGAGGGCAGAACGAGGACGATCTCCCAAACCGGAGCTTCGTTTTCCATCGAGCTCCCGACAACCTGTATGAGGCTGGGCTCTGCCCCGCACCTGGGAGCCGGACGAGGGGCTGCTGGCTCTTCTTCTTTGCTAAAAGAGCAATGAAAGCGCCAGTTCTCCCCCCAAGAATTCACTTTGTTTTATTCTGAGAGGCACCGTTGCTAAGTGAAGAACCCATCATGTGTTATCAGTACATTAAAAAAAAAATTAGCTGATATTTAACTCTAAAATTATGTTGCCGAATAGCACGAATTCATTCAGAAGATGATTAGGAAGAGTCTTAAAATGATATGGGCTAATTTCAGGCTGTGTCTTTGTGTGCCGTTGTTTGGGAAGCCCTGACAGTGAGATAGATGCTGGTGGGAAGCTATTAGAAATGGCAATTCATTTTTAATCCCATTACCTTGACACACATCAGTTTTTAAATCAAGGGATATACCTTTTCAGATGATCCTGCTGTTATTAGGTGCTGTCTATTGCTCGGGGTGGGGGGAGAATAGGTAGAATTAATTCTAAATATGCACTATAATGTTAGATTGATTTCTTTATTAGCACCTTTTATAGTCAGTTCTCTTCATAGAAGAGCTCTGTCATATCTCCTGCTGACATAAAAAGATAGCCATGATGTTTTAAAATGAAGCCAATAAATGTAGAAATTTGTGAATGTGGGATATTTAATGGCAAATCGTTATAGATGGTCCACCAAATTGGGGAAGCGAAGACTGAATTAAGCCTCCTGAGATCTGACATCCTATTTGCAAGATAAAAAGCCCAAGCAGAGGCCTGGGTTGGGGACTGCTGAATAATTCGGAGGTTTTACGCTACCCTTCCTGGGTTTATAATAGTTCTTTCAGTCGTGGTCTGCATTGTTCTAAGTTGATGAATCACCACCAGGTTTCGTCATGTCTTCCCAGTACAGGCAGTGTCGCCAATTTTAACCTTGCTCCTCCACTGGTTCCAGCAAAGCAAAACAAAAATTATCTGGCAGATCAGCTTGTATCCATCTAATATCCCAACAGTGAAAAAAGCAGCTACAATTTATTAGCAACATCAATGTATTTTATTGCTCATCTAAGAATATCATTAATATGCTTTCATCACCTTCTCTACAGCTTTAAAACCTGCTTCATAATATTGAACTCACAGCTAACCAGGAACAAGCAAAATTCAAAATTTTTATTCCTTGGAAAATCCCTGTGTTTCCACGTTTTGGCATTGTGTCATAACATCTCAAAGGATGGTGTGTAAAAAACAAAACTGGATTTCAGAAGTTTTGGAACATTTCATTTGCTATTTTTCCACTAGCACATTTTCTCACTCCAAAGGTGAAATGTTTTGGAGCAGTTGATTAAATTGCCCCGCTGTCACTGGATTCTGAATCAGTTCGAGATTGGTTTAATATTGAAAAATAACATTTCCCTCCATCAGCAGGTTCCTTACAGGGGTGGTGCCCGGGACATCGAGGTGTTCGTCATCCTTCTGCCTGACTTAAATTCCCTTTCTCTCTCTTTTACATTTATGAAAATGGCAATTTCCACGGGAATATCATTCCAGTGCAGCATTGCCAGCCATGGCTGCTGCTTTCTGTGGACTTATTCCAGCAAGAGGAACACATCAGCAGGTTTCTCCCACAGCCCTGCTGAGCTACACCATGTGGGATGGAGGGATGGAGGGATGGAGGGATGGAGGGATGGAGGGCAGGCAGCCACACGCTGCCCATGGCCAGGGCAGATGGGGCTGGTGGAGGATGCCTGGGCACACGCACGGGTGCATCACCTGAGCCTGCAGAAGCATGCAGAAACATAGCCGAAGAGTCAGCCTTGGCCTCGAGGAGCTCAGAATGTTAGTTGCTGGCAGGGTGCAGGCAGGGAGAGCCTTGCCTCCCCCGAGGCTGGATCCCCAGGATGTGCGAAAGCTCTGTAAAATCCCTGGGAGAGCAGGAATTTCACTTACCTCATCTGTTTTCTCCTACTCTACCGCACTTAGAGCTCTCTTCCCTAATTGCTTTGCCTGTTGGTTTGCGCTCAAAGGCTTTCAGTGCGAGGATCTGCCCCCGTACTGCAGGAACTGGGCTGCTGATGTCTGCGGGGTGTGTTTGGCACTCAGAAGTTATGGCTCAGGACGGTCCATGGGGGAGACACCAGACCCCTCGTCTTCCCCACAGGCACCTCTCTGACTCTGGATCTCGTGGCCAGATCTGATGAACAAATCCTCTCTCTGCTCTGATCACAGATGCCCCCCCTGGGGCTCCCCCAGATGCACCCCCTTCCCTTGGCCTGTGCAGACAAGACAATACAGCAATTCTTCAGAGAAGAAGGGGATAAAGATGTGCTCTAGCATCGCTCGTGGTCCATCACGTGCCATGGGAAATTTGGGGTCCTTTGGTGGGATTCCTAATGGTGGTGGCTGGAAAGGGGCAGTTCTCCAACGGCCAGACTGACTCCACGATCCAGTGAAATACTGTGTTTTGTAATCTGTGTACATGTCATGTAAATCAGTGTCCTTACAGAGCTGCAACATGTGTCTGGGTTTTAATTCTGGGAACTAACAGCAACATAGCAGGAAAGAGCATTCATCATCTTGAGTAATGGATTTTCTATGACTATATACTTGCTCCTGCATTCTTCAAGGGCAATGTCTTGACTCTCCCTCCTCTCTCTTCCTCCCCTTGAGGCATGGAGGAGCACAGCTCTCCGGAGCTAACAGCAGCAAAATGCTTTACATGGAGGGGAAATTGCAGTCTGTTTTCCTCCCGGCAGACCCGAGTGCAGGAGTTGCAGTAAAGCTCCACGTGCTGCTTGTGTTCCTCTGATTAGCTGAGCAAAAAGCAGACCACGTGGGGACAAAGAAATGGGTGAAAAGTTTCCCCATGTTGTACAGTTATTGTCTGGTATCCAACGGAGGTGGATGGGGACCTGCAAGGTCTGGGTTGCTGTTGGCTCTAAATCAGCAGCTGGCAGGGGGGTTGGTTTCAGCAGGAGTGAAATTGAGCTCTGCGTGATCATTGCAGTAAAAACATCCCCTCCGTTAAAGCCAGATGCCTCCTCCAACAAAATGCATGGTCGTGGGAAGAAAATGTTTTAAGATCCTTCTTGGAATGGCAGGAGAGGAGAGGGCAGCGGTGGGTGGGCATTGCCCAGGGTGGTCACCTCGGTGGCCGGAGCCCAGCACCTCTGCCCTGCGGGGCTCTGCTCGTGCACTTCATTGCATGCAGAAATTAGAGTTTGGTGTTTGAGCAGAGCGAGCTGGGAAGAGATTTCATCACTGACGTGAGCAGGAGCAGCAGCGGTGCATCGATGGATGATCAGGGCAAAGAATGGGAAGTCGGGATTTCTGCGACATGGTCCCTGCCTCTGCCTCGCTTGGCCAAATGGTTTAATTTATCCATGACTCATTTTCATTCTGCATAAAACCTGGGGATGTTGTTACTCTTTGGCTTCACAAGACACAGTGCAAATGAATTATTATTTGTAAAGTGCTGCAGGTGCTTTGGGTGAAAGGGAATGTTGTAATTGCAAAGCAATGCTATTAAGTGGCAAATTGGATGAAACCTTTTACTAAATGAACTGTGTTTCAAAACACTGCATTTGCAAAGACTGTTCCTTTGTAAAATGAACCCACTTTTTAATGTTTCTTGCTTTAATCTTAGTTCTTAAAGAAGATTTACAGTCTCATCAAGTCCTGAGAGTCAATGTTAAATTATTGTAATTTATTCCACATTATGTTACGTTAGGTTTTGCCACATATGGTATGTTACATTAATTTAGCTAATGTATGCTAATTTTGTGCTAAATTTATGTCACAGGACCCAGATAGTATGGAGATTGATGCCTTAGAAATTAATGTAATAATAGTAATAATTAATAGTAATAATATGAAGACTTTGGCATTGCTGCATTGGAATCCCTGAGTGCTCAAACGGAGTTTATTGTAACTTTGTAGTGCGACACACTAGCTACTCAAAGAGAAAAGAACGAGATCTTGTCTCTCCTTTATGGAGTCATATATCAGCCCCATAAAACACAATCCCAATTCTTGATAGCCCCATTGCAGCAAAAATTGTTAGTCTCTGTGGCATAGGACCTCCGAGCACAATAATCTTTTATGTCTGTAAACTCCACAACAGCTGGACATTAAATCTCTGGATTATTTCAACAAGTTTCCCTGTTTCTCTCCGCCCAGTAACCAAAGGCTCTTTTCTTAAGGAAAGTACTTAATATTTAATGGCAGGGCAGGACTCTGTCTCTCTCCATCCCCGCGCTGGCACTCTGAGCGGCGTGATGCCGGTGCATTGCTTTCCAGCCTGCATCCAGATGTGGCTTTTACATCTGGTCCAGCTCAGCGGCCAACGCTGGCTTCACCCTCCCACCGTGCAGGGCTGCAGGGTCGGGGAAAGCATCCACCCACGCACCCTCTTCCCCGTGCTGCCTTTTTCTGGCGTTCACCAGATCTTTTGGGATTTTGCACGTGAAGAATTTAACCGGTACATCGTGGTGCGAGGAGAGTGTGGCCCCTTCCCTGGAGCCTTCCAGCCCCTGCTCCAGGTTTCCCCCGGGACTGCCAGGATGCAAACGCTCCTGGGTTTGCAAGGACACACGTACCCCAGTGAAGGCAAGTGGAGACCAGCCCCGCTGCGGAGATTGAGCCCACAGCCAAAACCACCCTGAACTGCATTTTCCGGTTGAAATTCCTTTTGTGCAAACTCTTCCTAATAAATCTGTCCTGCATTTATAGAGTTATTAGCGTGTACGTTAATTACAACAGGCTTTGATTAAAGGCATGGACCGTAAAAGTAGATTAACGTTCCCCTGATTTTAAGCTTTTACATGAAACGGTGTCTGCACCGATTCAGAAAAAACCCGTTGTTTCAGGAAAAATAAATCCTGTACCTTGCTGTGGGTAGACCCTGACCCCACCCCTTTAATCTCATGTCTCTTCGCTGCGCTGAATTAATGGGAGCTCAGAAGAATTTCATCTGTTGCTCTAAGCCTTTTTGGTGTTATTATTTAAGAATACTTAATCTCAAGGACAACAAACAAATATGAAATCAGCGTCAAGCCATTTGTCCCACTTTGGTGGCTGAAATGCTGTTATTACCAGGGAGGGAGGAGGAATGCTGGATCATGAAATGGAAATATCTTTTAAGAAGGGAAACCACCAGCAAGTCTGCGGCTGAGGGAGGGGAGCCGTGCCGAGCCCTCCAGCCCTGCCCCTGGAGAGGACACAGCTCCTGGGCTCGCTTGCAGCATGGGGTGAGAAATTGGGGAGATTTAAGGCTGTTCAAGCCAATCCCCTGAACAAACCATGCTCTGAACTCTGCCCTCGACCTCTTTTTCCCCTAAACGTGGTTGCGGCAGAGGAGGAAGAAGCAGGCGGGTGCTGGGGCATCGCTCTTCTCCCCAGGGCATCGCTGCACTTCTCCATTGTGAACCATCCCCATCCCAGCCTGGTGGGAATCATGACTTCAAGGCGAACCACACATCCCTTCGGCGCTTCAGACTTGCTCTTTACTATTTATAACTGCAGGGCAGCCTGGGGGTTGTCGGATTATTTTTTTTAGAGGCAGCGGAGCTGCTGCGCAGGCAGGCAGGGTTAGGTCCCCTGCGTCTGCGGTGTGTCTGCAAGGATCCCGGCTGGCACCTCCGGAGCATCCAGCACTCGTGCCCGGGGCCTCTGCTGTGTCCTCTGCCTGTTGCTGCCAGGCGGAAAACCCACAAAGCAGCAAAATGGCTCCTCGGTCTCGTGGCAGGGACCCGCTGAGGCCTGTAATGCACGTTCCTTTATTTATTTTTTTTTTGCAGAAAGGAAATGGCTTTTGTTCTGAATATGTTATTTGCAAACTATTGGAAATCTGTTTCCTCAAACCCCAGGCTGATGTGAATAATAGATTTTGAAGATTTGGTGCAGGCAACACAACCATGCGGGATGATGAAGCGAGCAATATAACTTGGCCTGAGGCCCATGTCTCGGTAGCCCTGGAGAAACTTTCCTGGTGACAATGACAGAGATTTTATAAATGAATCTGTTTGTTATTGGCAGGCAAGCAGGCAGGTGCCGTCACGGGTAGGAAAATCAGACTCCCTTTGGACGCAGTCCTCTCTGTTATACAACGTTGGCTGACAAAATATTACTTGAAATATGTGCATAGATACACAACATCTTTAGAGAACTGAGGCTCGCCTTCTGATCTGCCTTATTTTGGGCTCAGTCTAAAACACACCTTGAATGTCCAGGCGTGGCCCCTGGTTTCTCCCTTACCTGGGTGCTGGGTCTGCAGGCAGCGAGCGCTGGGCACGGCGGTGGGATGCTGGGGTTTGGTCCTCGCCCTCAGATTTGAAGTTATTCATGAGAGGGAACGCCCCAAGAAGTTGTTTGGTTTATAGAAGTACAGACCAGAAGAAAGGACCCTTTAACTAGCCAGTCTAGGAGTAGCTGAATTTTCTGAGCCTTGGCCAGTGCCCCAGACTGTGTATCACAGACTGGGAGAGACAAAGACCTCTCTGGCTTTGCTTTTCGCTGCAGATTTAGGCAATGACAACATGGTCTCAAGGAAAAGCCTCCTGCTTCCCCAGGCATTGGTCTCGGAGGCTGCCAGGCAGCAGGAGCTCTGAAAGAGCTCTTGCTTTTTGAGAAACCAGCTCCCACCTTCGCTTTATTTTGCTTGCTGGCAAACCGTCTGATGGAAATGGATTTCAGCTCCTCCTGCCAGATGGTGATGTGAACCAAGGGCTGCAGACAGAGATTGCCTCCAGGCTGAATTTAAAATGCCTCGGTACATTTTATTTTTGTCCAGGATGCCTTTTAGGAGCCATTCGGCTCAGCAACAGTGAACCATCCTGCAAGCAGTCTCCAAGATGTGCAAGGGGCTCCTCCAGCAGAGCCTTTCACTGCAGCAGCCATCGGCAATTGCTTGTATTCCCCCAGATGGCTTGTATTGACTGGGGTGGCTTGCATTCACCTAGAATGGCTTGCATTTACCCAGTTGGCTTGTATTCATCCAGCATGACCCAGTGCAAAGGTTCCCTATATAAAAGACCAGCTTTTTCCACAGCCACAGTGGAAAAACGACCCCCTGGTTTTCACCCAGGTCCAGGCTCAGCACAGCTCTACTGTGCTGCAAGTGCCAAGAAAAAGCTAGAGAAATCCTTTATCTCATTGTATCTATTTAACAATCTCAGAGCTCGTGCAGTCCAATGCTGGAGGGCCCCCCCAGGGGAGGGTTGGGAATGGGTTAGAACCTGCAAAAGCACTTCTCCAAATGCTAAGTGGAGAGCCCTACTTGTAACAACCCATCTGATGCCTCAGAAAGGGGTGTTCATCCTCAGCAGTACTTGAGGTAAAAGGACAGTTATGCAAAACAATGGTCTGTTGTTTGCTCAGTTTTCTGTATTCCCCATTCTGCTGCAGGTGATTTTTGCTCTTGAGCAAAAGTTCCTTCTGAACTTGGGTCCTGCCATGAAGTCATACTCCTGCGTTTATGACATCAGTCATTGCTATGGCGGTGGTGTCAAAATTTCCTCTTTCATTATTGTTTAAAGGGAATTATTCAGCATGTTCCAGATCAAAAGCACTGGGATCTGCCTCTGAGCTGCAAAGAAACTCGAACAAAGCCAAAAATAGCAATATTTGGATAAACTGGATGACAGCCAGATTGTCCTGTGCTCGTTTTCCTGTCTACATTATTCACTGCCCTTTTTAAGCTGCAGGGAGCTAATTCAGTGTCTGAGACGCATCTTCCCAGGAGCTTTCTGTGCCGCGAGGCACAGCCTCAGCATGCAGCCACCTCTGCATCGTGCGGGCTGGCTTCAGCCTCCAGCTCTCGCTAGCTGAGCCATGTGCTCATCTGCACATGTTTGACACCACTGGTTTCGGTGCGAGTCGTTCTTCTGCCTGGTCTTTTTGGTGACAGATGAGAAGTGGTACCCAGGACATGGCTGATAGCAGGGTGCTCCCCTAAATGACCTGGGTTTTGATAGTGTGCAGGAAACTTCGGGAAACTCTATCCATGGGTCCATAGCCATGGATGGGCTTAGGCATCCTCAGTAGCTGTCTCAAAATCCAGACATGATGCTGTTGGAAGCCCGGAGGTGAGGCGGAGTTTGGCAGGTGATATTTAAAGCAAGCCTTTTCTGGGAATATGAGGAGTCACAGCTCCTAGCCTTTCCCTCCCACCTCTCTCCTGTGGCTGCTCCCAGAGGGAGGTCATGCTGG
This sequence comes from Haliaeetus leucocephalus, assembly GCF_000737465.1. NCBI lineage: Eukaryota > Metazoa > Chordata > Aves > Accipitriformes > Accipitridae > Haliaeetus > Haliaeetus leucocephalus. Next base: position 2,717,766 of record NW_010972742.1, on the reverse strand, counting down.
AGTCACTTGCCTCTGGGGACAGCAGTGGAGACTCTCATTTTGCCAAAATTTTAAAAAACTTATTATCTTAGTGATGTTCAGTCTCTGTCAGCATCAGCTGATATCGACCGTGGGCTGAAATGTTGGGAGAGGAAAAGGAAAGGCATGTGAATGCACACATTCACATGTACATGCCACTGTCATGCAAGCCTTCTTTCGTTAGGCTAAAAATATTAAGGTGCAGGTGTTAAGCTGTTCATTCGTCTCATACCTGCTCTCAAAGGTCTCTCTTCCCCCGCCTCCTCCCCTTCGTACATCTAGCCCTTCTTCAAACTGCAACACTGGATCAGTCACTTGGCTCCTACAGCCTTTCCCTTGATCACCCAGCTGAGGGGTAGGTTTGAAGCTGGCAGTTACGGTCTAATGACCATTGATTTCCAATGGCAGTTAGATACCTAATAAATAAATGAATGAATTAAATATATGCGTTTGCATTTGGCCCCGTATCCCCAAAGCTGGGGCCTTACAAGAGCTGGCTGCAGATGCAGAAGCATTTCAGTGCCTTCCCTAGAGGTATCGTCCAAGAAGGAGAGAGGACAAAATGTGCCACTGATTATGAGGATAAATGTTCCTCTCAGTAATGTGATACTCAACACCATCTATATTCATTGCTGACAGACTGCAGTGGGTTGGCCTGGTATTGTCCTGCCTCTATACCATCTGGAAATCTTATTTTGCAAATGGCTTTGATCCCCAAGCAGCTGGTTGGGAGTGACGCCCATGCTTCCTGACCTCTCCTGGAAACAATCTGCACGGCTGGGTTCACTTCTCACCCATCTCACCACCTTCCCTCGCTCCAAATTGTCGTTCTGGGCCACCTCTCCAAGAAATTGCATCTGATGTTTCCAGTCAATGCAGCTAAGGAAGACAGATGCCGAAGGGGTGGATATTTCACAGCTCTCCCGAGCTCCCCGACCCATTGATGTCATCTGACTTTTATATCAATACCAGAAAGATCTCAAAAAGAGCTGGGGTATTTCAGCAATACAATACCACACATTGGTATGGCTCAGCGTGTGCAGTAGTGATTTTTTAAGTAATCAAATGGTTTTCACAAATGAAGGGTAATTTCTTACAAGAATAAACTTTTTCCATTAAGAAAATATAAAGTGTGGAAGATTGGCTGGTTTTGTATGTGTGTGGTGGTGTCTTTTTAAGGCGAAATGTTGGAATTACTACTCATCATCAAAAATAGAGAGCTTCTTTGGAGACTGCATGTGAGAAAATTGCCAACTCTTATTGAATATCTTATTTACTTGCAAAGTAAAGAAGAAAGTAAATAAGAAGCTCTGCAAAATATCTGCATCTCAGGCAATTTCCTTGTGTGCAATCACATATGCCGCCTATGGTCTCTGCAATAAATTGTAATCCCGGTCGTTTACTTCCTCTCCTTATGTACATACATTATATTTCTGGTCAGCAATTTTGACTTCCCCCCACTTTTGTTGATGGGCAGAAGGAGGGGGAATGGAGAATAAAAAATGTTGCCATATTTTCAGCGTGACAATTGCAATGGATATTTTATGTCTAGCTGGAAAGTCCAATGATAAGTAAATGTGTGTGGTGCTGTGCCCCCAAGGTAGCCAATGGGCATCTGAGTGTTTTATTTCAAATTTCCCTACATGCAAGGTCTGTGGCATTTTCAAGGTAAGATGGAGCGGTGAGGAAGGAGTTGTCCTGTAGGACTGTTGGAGGAAACAAACAATAGGCTGCTATCGGGCATTGATTTGCGTTGCTGTGCTGTTGTTGGCTTTTTCCCTATTCAATCAACCATGTCTTATAGATTATTAAAGTGGCTTTCTATCAGGGGAACCTAAAGAGGCTTCATAATTATCTGCTGAATTCAGGGCTGTTCTTTTGCATGTGAGTAAGGCCAGTGGGAACGGAGGTACCGAGGTCAGGGAGGCTGATGCATCACCCCGTCTTGGAGCACACCAGTCTCCGGGCATCCCTTGGGTGTGCATCCATCACAGTGTGACTGAGGACCAGCCTCCCATTTTTGCTCTAGTGTATAACGTAACAGGATGGTCAGTTCACAAGCTATTTTTGCAAGCTCTTGGTCATCCACTGCAATTCACCGAAGTCCTGAATTTTTACTTAAAAACCTCTGTCTTCCTCCTGTCCCAATGTCTCAGCTTTCTGATTATCCAGCTCTGGGGTCAGCCACTTTGCTCCCTTCCCACAACAGAAAAGCACAACCCTGCTTTGAGTCTGGACCGGGCACCGGGCACGGTTTGAAAACGGCTCTTGGGCACGTGATGGAGGCAGGACCATGTCTGGGCATCTCTGGCTTGAAATCTCAGCTAATTCAGCCATGTCTTCACTGCTTTCAAAACATTAATTCCAGTCAAGATCAGTTTTCCCACATCTGTGTTTTTCTGGCCAGATCCTCAGCCCACACAGCTCAGGCTATTCCATCAGCCCATCATCTTCCAAATCAAACATGTCAGCAGTGTCTCACATGAGCTGGACCTCACTAGGTCTAATTTGCAGATCTATGGTAGCTAGATTAAAGTTTGTTAAAAAAATAATAAGTAGAAACTTCAAGGGATCAGAAGAAGTTTAAATTGAAATACTGTATATAACCTGTGCTAATCCTCCCCCACTGCCAGATTTTAATTACCCGAAGATATTAAGAAAAAGCTGTGTTTTGTGCCTGCAGTCTTTAAATATGATTTTAGACTTCCTTAAAGGAACAGCCCCAAGGGAGCGGTTTAAATTAATACTCTGAAATGGAAACCCACTTCCTTTCTCATTCTTCTGCTCATCTATTGTGTGTGTAATTGTCCTTAGTAAGGTTCCCATTGACTTCAGCTGCCATTAGATCAGACCCCAAAAGGCAGAGGGCAACCTCAAAACCCATCCAAGCAACAAAAGCACCACTAGCATTGGCCAGGGTCCAAGCTGGAGCCCTCTCTGTCAGACACATTTAGATGGATGTGTTGGAGGATTCATGCTATTAACTGCAGGAGTGGAAGTAGTGGAGAAATATCCCTATTCTCAGAGTGTAGCACTTTCCTGCTAATTTTTACTGTGAGCTCCAAACCCATCATTTCTTTCATGTTTGCTTTGGACCAGCAAATGCTGGACCAAGCAAGCCCCCGTTGTTGCCTCCTGGGGGTTGTGGTGGGATGTAGGCTGGCGAGCATCACTTCTCGCTCTTGGATGGTGCCACTGAATATTGTGTAAGGCACATCTGAGACTGCAGAATGGGAATTTAATTTCCAGGACCAACAGCCCGGAACCAGAATTTTACAATTTCAAGCCTCAAGGGGTTCGTCTTACTTACGATAAAGATTTTATGACCCAAGTCAAAAATCACTCAGCTTTATACTTTCCTCAGTCATGTTACACTCCTTCAGCTCAGCCTCAGGCTTAGCCTCTCTTCTGAGCATCAGGAGCTGTCAAATCCATCCGTGGGCAGGGGAGGATGGGAGCACATGGGACACCAAAGGTGTTTTTAGGTCACCGGAGATGGAGGTTAAGGAGCTTACAAACCTGGTAGGCTTTTTCTGTGAAATGCTGGCTTTCCCCAAACCAGCAGAAAGAGGAGCTGTGCTGTGTAGTACCGCTGGCCACAACATCGAGATGTCTTACTCATAGGATACCAAGTCACGTCCATCAAGGTGGAGGTGGGGAACTTGCACATGCCATTTCTTTTCCAATAGTATTTCATGACGCTGTGGTGGAGGGGTGTTTCTGCTGCCAAAATGTCCACGGTCTCCCTAAACAGATGGAGAAAGCATGCAAATTAAGCAGATGTCTAGTGCGTGTGTCCTGTGCCTCTCGACTCTGCATCCTGACCCTGGCTGCCCCTTCCGACCGTACTTTGGTGCTGGCTGAAAATCATTAGAAAGCTGCAGTGCCATTTCAGTAGATTTTGGAGGTGGACCAGCACATTACTCCCTGGAGCCATCTCACTGGCTTGTTTGCTTGTGTGGTTCCCGGGAAGCCACAGGAGGGACTTTAAGTCATTCTGAAAGACGTCCTGTCTTCACAGGCTCTCCAAGGGGCCATCATCTCTGGCTGGTGCAAGGCTGAGGATGGGGCTTTATTCACCGATTACTGCACTCTGATTCAGGCAAAATTCCCATCAGTGACTGGTGATGAGATGTATCCTATTAATGTGATGGTGGTGGCGTTTTGGGGGGAGAAAAAGAAAAAAAGTTGTATTTTCCCAAACTGTTATTCTCCTACATGCACGAGCAATTCTGAAATTAAAGCAGTGCAACTCATTCTGCAAGGGCTGTTAACTTTACATCCTAATTGCTTAATTAAGCTGTCTTGATCCAGGTAATAATTGCAAACTTTCTATCTGAGAAAGGTTTGCCAAGTTAAGCAAGAATTGATTAAACATTTATGCTTCTGACAGAGCTGCCTGCCCTTTATTTCCTTCCGTTTGCCGTGAAAAGTCTCTTCAAGCCAGATGTCTTCCCCCTGACAGGTTCTATTTCACCCAAATTTAAGTGTGTAACCAACATCACACTGTCAGTTGATGCCTGGGGAGCACTGCAAACCGCTCCCGGCACGGCCGTTCTCTCCGACCCGAGAGCAGGGACAGTGAAGGAACATGAAACCCAGCCAGCTTTGCATTTACCTTAAAGGACAGTAAGGCACTTTAGCAGCAATAAAAATAGATTTAAGAGCTCGTCAGCAAAATTGCATTAAAAGTACCCACAGAAAAGGCATGATACATATTCATCTGCAGTTCTTTGGGAGTGTGCTGGGTCATGCTTTAAGCACAGATCAAAAAACCTAGTGCAAAAGCTGCTTGCCTGTCTGAAAGAAAACATCGATTCTTTACAAGAGCCGAGCAGGCAGGCAGGGTGTCAGCATCGCCTCGGACACTGCCGACACGCTCTAATTCTGGAGGCACGACCTAATCCCTCACTCCTAGCTGGAGCATCTGTGATTCAGCACATATCATAACACTTTGTCCAGCAACCTGTTAAGGGTAACCACTACCACTGCCACGGCTGCGCTAGGCTAAGGGATGAAGAATTGAAGCCAGTGGGAGTTTAGGAAGGGAGATGCAGAACGGGTCTTCTTTTGGGGGCATTTTCTGCTTCAGGGGGATGCAGCATCTGGCTGGCTGCCCTGGAGGACGGCTCTGTTCTCCAGGAGGTTTGGAGCAGCCTGGCTGTGAGCAGCCCCACGGCAGCCCCTCTCCACGCTGCTCCTGCTCCCTTCACGTATTAAGCAGGCACCCCCATGCTGTCAATGCTTTGCATCAGAAAGAGGGACAGAAGCAAAAAAAAAACAAACCAAAAAACAACAAACCCAAACAAAAAGACCTTGCAGGGCTGGGGATGTGGAAGGCTGTGAAACGTCCTGACCTTGAGCTCCTTGCATCCCTCCATCCTTGCAAATCTTGTTCATCCTGATGTGGGACTAGCGTGGGACACGCCAGCTCCATCAGGCAGTGCCCACCATGGTTTTTCTGAGTGTGTTTTATCTTTGCTGTCCCCAGCTATATTTGTTTCCACAGCGGGATGAGGGTGTGTAATTTTTTTTCCTGCCACTTAGAGATTCGGATCAGGAAGCAACTAGTTGAGGTTGATATTGTCATGGTCTGACTTTCTGGGAGCCTTCTGAATAAATTTCCCTTTATTAGACACAGAGGGACACAAAGACACCTTCGTCCTCATTACTCCGGGATAAGTGCCCATCTCAAGTTCTGCTTTGGTATTCAAGGTCTCGTGTCTCTCACAGCTCCTGCTCATGTGTGTGAGAGCCGGGAGGGAAATGAGAGTCTTCTCCAGCAACCGATTAAGCAACCTCCCTGTGTCTGCTGCTGTCTCCATCTCCTGCAAAAACGCTGAGCACCGTAAATTAGAACCGCTTGATGGATTTCCTTGTGCCTGCAAATGAGGATGGATTCCACTGATGAGTACGTTAGGTGAAAGAATATATTTCCCCATTTTGTGGGGGAAAAAGAGAAGAAATTTTTAATTGTCTCCGCATTTTCAATGTTGAAGTCCTCCCACTTTCATGGGGGATTGACACTGCTGGTCTAAATGAGAACATTTGTTCAGAGGCATTTTGGAGGAGAAATCCCTGCAACATCTTTTTTCCCACAGGGATGGCAGCAGAAGTGGGTAGATTAGTGTCTCTCTGAACTGAAATACCCTGGTCTGTAAGTGACATCAAGGGCTGTCTGTTGTACAGTTATATCCACGGTTAAATACTTCCCCTCACTCTTACTTCTCAAAAGGAGCAGGTGACAGAGCCGAAGGCTGAGTTCACATCCTTGGGTGGTTCACCACTGATCCGTGGAGCTCAAAGACTGACTGCAGGGAGGGCATCTCGCATTTATCCCCACTGGCCCTTTGAAATGCAGGGACCTTCTGAAGTTTCTAACGCTGTGAGACTGCAAACCTGATCTGTATATATGAGTGGTGGAGGTGGGACAGGCATTAGGAGGTTGAAAGCAAAGGGAAAGGCCGGGGAGGTGTGTTAGGTGATCGCAGGGAAGAGACGGACACGGCGGCAGAGCTCCGGACAGAGACGAGGGGCAGGGGTAGCGGTGAGAGGCCAACAGCCCCTCTCGGCTTTCAGCTCTCGTCCCTGTTGTTCAGTACCAGGGAAGGGGATGTTGGCAAGCACAGAAATGCCCGTCTGGTTAATTTGGTTAGCTTGCTTTCTCTTCTGCATCTTGTGGCTGCAGCAAAATCAGATGATGAAGCAAAGCTGGTCGCTGTAGCATCATTTCAGCCCCTGGAGCGGTGGGAGAGTCAAGTGCAAAAACCTGCCTGTTTGTTTAAATTCTAAGCTGTTAAATCAGGTGGAAGATGAGAGGGGACAGAGGGAAAGGACGGGGACAGCAGTCGCTTTCCTCTTGTTTGCAGGCGAAGGGAAGAGCTGGCTGAAATGCATGCAGGAGCATGAGAGAGCCTGAAGAACAAATATTGGCTTCTGCCCCTGCATGAAAAGGAAGTCTGAAGCACTGGGAAGGATGCAAAACAAACCCCATCCCTCCTGTTCACTTCAGCTATATAAACATCTCACAAGGTGAAAAGCATTTTGCACCAAGCAGTGGACGTGCCCTGTATTTCAAAAGCCCAGACTGTCCCCTCCTGTATAAGGAGAAAGTTGTGTTGAATATGCAGAACGAGAATGAATATCAGGATGGGGAGTCCTCACAGCAGCGTTTGCTGAGTCCAGCAAGGGGCAGAGGCAGGGGCTTGGACTTGAAGAGAGTCAAGTGGACCAAGGAGGAGGCAGGGTCCAAGGGCACAGAGCAAATCAGCCCCACCAGCACTCAGCAAAACCAGCGTTATCCACAGAGGGTCCCTCCAGCATCAGTGGTACCATGCCAGGGCAGAGATCCTGGGGTGTTTGGCAAAGGAAAGCTTTGCTGGTTTTCATTTAATTATCTATTTCATTTTATTTTATTTTACTTTATTTTTCTGAGAAAAACCACTGAGCAGTCAGGGTAGAGGGAGATTTAAGTGCTCGCTGTCGATTTCCCCCCATATTGATGAACTGAGGGTGAGCTCAGTCAAGGCACGTGTAAAAACCAGTTATTGGCTGAAGCTGAAAGTACCAGTCAGGTGAGGGCTGAGCAAAACCAGGGCATGAAACTCTAAAATGCTCAGATCTGAAAGAAAAGCTGAGCAACCCCCACAGCTCATCCTGCGACTAGTCCCCAAAACAGGATTTCTATTTTCTATTATGGCAGATAACGAGAGGGCAGTGCGGGGGTTTGCTTTGCCCCCATTAACGAAGGGGCTCTGAAAGGCCGATGCTCATGGTGCGGAGCTGCAGAGGGACCGTCTCTTATAGCAGGGAGCAGGCTCGAGCCCCCGGGGGCTTCTCTTTAACTGGACCCCCCCAGTACTTGCATCCTTTCCCTCTTTAAGTAATTCCCGTATCCCCCACCCCAGAGCCGGCTGCATTTCAGCAGTCGATGGCAGGAAAGCACATCTTGTCACCAAAGTCACAGCCACCAGCACAAGGCCATCAGGGTCGCACGCGTCTGTTTAGTATCTTCCCACAAAGTCTATTGATCAGGTTTTATACACAGCAGCGCATCGCCATAAAAACCCCAGGGAGCCAACGGCGTGTTGTTGATTTACACCCACCGGCCATCAGCCTTTTATAAGCATTAAGGGATCCATCGCAGTCCTGGCTTTCTGCCTTCCCACGGCTCAGCTCTGTGTGCTGCCCCAGAAACAAACCCAGTACTCACAGAATAACTCCAAGAAGTCCCCAGGGAGAACCCCTGGCTCCCCAGGGCTGTAGGAAATTCAAAAAGAACCCCTTTTCCAGCAGCTCCTTCCCACTGCAGTGCCCTAAGAGCCTGGGGGCTTCTGCAGCCCCTTCCCCCTTTAGAGGAGCGGTCCCGAGCCCATCACTGGTACTGCTGGTCTCTGGGGGATGGATGCTGCTGTGGGATTTCCAGCTGCTATCAGCAAATGGCTGGGGTTGAAAAGGGAAGCACTGTGGGTGGACACTGGTTTGGTCGTGGTGGCGTGGGAACCCCCCCGGGGAAGGCAGGAGGGGACAAGGGGAGGACAGCCAGCGCTGGCTGGTAGCAGGAGCTTGGCAAGGAAAGGACCAGGGGGCTGGGGAATGCTCACTGGGATGGGACAGGGGTGATGGTTACAGGGAGCGTGAATGAGCATCGCTGACGGTGGGATCCTTACTCCACGGTGTTATTGGGGTGCTCAGTGGGATCAGCACCTCGCTGTGGGGGGCCAGGAGATCAGCCCAGCACACCTTGCTGCTTCCCCGCGATGGGCACAGGCATAACACCCCGACAGCCCACGGAGGGAGCAATTCCAGTCTTCTCACCAATTTCTTAATGATTTTGCTCAGCTAAGAACAAAAAAGAGCAGCATCTATTTGCCAGTCAGGTGAGAATTTAGCTTTAAAATCCAACCATCAGGAATAAAATGCAAATTGGTGCACACAGGGCAGCAAAGAAGTGATCTGATGCCTTTGATTGTTCCTGCCTGGGTCTCGTAAATCATTGCTGCCTCAATTTTGTGCCCTGCTTTCTAATTCCTGCCATTACTACTACATTTATCCACTTGCATAGTTGGTTTGAATTCGAAATGTTGGTTTAATGTGGCACTGATGAGATGGCAGGCATTTATAAAAAGTACAGCATCAACTTGGTTTGTGGAGAATACAGATTCTTTTCTTCAAAACAGTAATAATACAAAAGGAAATAGCATCTCTGGCTGAAACTTCAAAGGCAATTGGAACAATTTTGCAAAAGATTTTATGCTCTCTATAATCATTTACTTATTTTTATTCTTTTGATTTCACCTTCCCTCTGATGCTAAATGCTAGTAGGCTGCGTATGATAAAGTCCATGCCTTGGAGGAAAGTGGACTTTCACCTATTTCATATGCAGCAATTATATGTCTAACACAAGACTGAAATCATATTTAAACCATTGACAAACGTGCCTGGCTTTAGTTCTCATTTTGAACAGAGCCCGTGGGATGTGAGTGATACTCGGAGCATATGAGACAGACCCTGGGAAATCTGTCCCTGCTGCCATGAGGACCGACACCGATGAATGCCACCTCCATGCGAGCTGGCCCTGGAGATCACCAGTGCCACGAGGGGTCCTGGCAAGGGCTGGCATCAGGCACGGCATCGCTGCATTTACCCTGTAAATGATGTGGGTGAGGTTACGGAGGAAGGGACCGGAGCCACGTCCCCCCAGCGCTGCTCCATGTCCCGACTTCTCGCCGTCTCCCCTCCCTGCCCCACGTCCCCTGTTGCTGGTGGAGCACTGAGAGGAGAGGAGAGCATCAACAGCAGCGTAGGGGTGGCTGTGCCCACCCGTGCACCCACCATCCTCTTGGAACAGGAACGGACTGCAGTCTGATTGAAAAGAAAAAAGAAAAAAGAAAACAAAAATAGGATGGAGCCAGCTGGGACCAGACCCCTTTTGATATCACCGCAGAGCGGGGAATGAGTTCATCGCCCCGCCGCAGCCCCTTCCTGCTGGAGCAATCAGGCCTAAAGCAGAGTTAATTTCCCATCGATCGCTGTCTCCCAGATTAAGGACGGGCTTTTGATCAGAAGTGTCATGAACCCCTATCACGCAGAAAGGCCAGAGCCGATCTGGGATATTGATCCCTGTCCAGGCAGCGAGGCTGGCGTTGCCTGCAGGCAGGGGAGCCAAGGATGCGCTGCTGAGCATAAAGCCGGAGCCGGGTGCTCTTGCAAATTGCTTTTCCAGCCGGGTGGGGGGCAGGAGGGTGGCCGGGGGCACCCATGGGAAGCAGCAGCATCTCCCCATCACCGCCTGCTCGGGAAGGGCTGACCCATCTGCTCTCCCAGCTACGGCAGAAAACGCCAGACTGGCTCATGTTTTCAAACTGAAACAAAAATAATTTTCTTCTGGAGGCTTCAGAAGGCAAAAAATAAAAGACAATATTTACATTTCTCTGTGATGTGTCACTCTGCGTGGGTTAGTCATCACTCCTCCTGCAGAGGCCCTGCAGGTAACCGAGTGACAGGAGGAGGCTGTGACTCACCAGATGGGATACGTCTCTCCAATGTGACTTCAAACATGGGACATTAAAGAGGGATTGTCACGTTACAACAAATACCTCTCTGGATTTCCAAGCAGCGAGCAGAAAGGCTGGTGCTCCGAGGAAAGCCGGGTGCCCAAGCACTCTTCCCCTTAAAACACACTGCTGTCACCCACCGATGACCCTGCACCGACTTGTGTCTGGTCTCTGCGGCTCAGCGTAACCATCCTCTCTGTTCTTCCAAACAGACAAATAGCAACAAACCCAACCCCGAGCCGGAGAAACTCTCTTTCCCCATGCCGAGCTGCACTGCGGCAGGCAGTCGTGCACTCACTCTTGCTCGTGGAAGTGTTTTGCCCTGACACTCGTGACACCGGCTGCGAGGACCGCGGTTTCCCCAGGCGGGCAGTCCCGGGCAGCAGCAACAGCTCGATGTGCTGATAAACGGGCACGGCAGTGCCAGAGCTGGAGCAGCCCCGGGGAAGAGCAGGCTGGTGCTCTGAAGTCACTGCCTGACTTTAGGTATAGGATCTCACCTGGCACTAATTTGACCATTAAAACATCCCGAGGGAATCTTAAGATTCTTACGATGCGATGTGAAGAGGGAAAGCAGGATGGGCTATTTTCCAGCACCAATGTGGCAAGGGATTCCCTGGAAGGAAATGTTAGCTGGAGTCAGAGCCGGGTACCTCTGCTCCCCCTGCCACCCCGGAGGGCTGGACAGGCTCCCTGCATGTGCTGGGATCCACCTTTATCAGCTTAAAAGGATTTACGTCACTTTGCACCAGCTAAAAATCTGCTCCAGCCCCAAATACAAACCTGGAAGTACACTCAGTAATACCTCCGTCAAAAGCCCAGCACTGGTGGCAGGCATTCAGCACCTCGCAGAAATCGGAGCCCAAGTGTCAGGCTGGCCCTCCGGCACTGCTGGCAAGGCTTCCTGCGTGCCTCAGTTTCCCCATGTCTCCCGGAGACACCCGCCGTCCTCCCGAGCCAGCAGCAAGGGGAACCCGAGGGGATGTAAAGCACCTTGAGTGCTTGGCAAGGAGCTTGCAGGCAAACATTAATACCCATATACAGAATGAGTAATTACTATTTGCCTGCTATTATCATTTGTTTTCTATCAGCATCCTTGCTCTGGTTCTCTTCTGAATCCAACTCCTGATGCCCAGCCAGGGATATTTTAGGAAATGCAGATTATATAATATTTACATCTGTGCCACTTGTTTATTCCTCTCTGTCGGTTAATTTTATTACTGCTCCTCTCTCACAAAAGCAATGATTTGCAGAGCCAAAAGCATGCTACGTGTTTTCAACGCTGCACTAATTTTAATAATTAAAAAGCTGCTGCCTTCCATCTGTCCAGGCAGGGATGGAGAGGGGCAGCAGGAGGGCACGGGGCTCTCATGCCCTCTCGTCGGGAAATCCCTCTCTGCACCAACTCGATGCTCCCCCAAAATGCGCTGGACTTTCATGCAGTAGGTCTGGTCCAAGGTCTGCAGGTTTCTCTTGGTTTTCTTGCCTGGAAAGAGGAAAGAGATCCCCGGAGGGGAGAATAAGTCATTAGGGCATTTTTTGAGGGCTTGAGGGAGGAGCTGGAAAACCTGGACTGAAATAAAACTGTGTTTGCCATTGGTCAGTCACCTTCTCTCTTGACAAAAATCAGCAGTTTAAAACAAAGGCCAGGTTCTGCTCCTTGGTGTTGCCGGGGAGGAACACCCAGCCTGGAGGAAGGGCTGGGGATGGAAACGCTCTTCTCTCCGTCAGGCAGGGCTGTCCCAGGGGCCCCAAACCTCAGCTCTGTCCCCAAAGCGGGCAGGGGGTGCCAGCCTGCAGCGAGGACGGGGACACTGACATGTGGCCACCAAAATGGGGGTTTGCTGGCACCGCTATAGCAGAGAGGCCGTCTGCAGGGGTAAAAAGTCATTTTGACAGAAGCTGTGTCCTCCAGCCCCGGAGCGGATGGGTGGGTATCCAGGATGTCAGAATAAAGTCAATTTTACACTTCCAGAGCATGTCCGGAGGGTAAATGCATGGTTAAAGAAGCCTCCCAGAAGCTGCTGGGTCCAGACCAGTCCCTGGGGCACCCAGAGCTGCTGCCGGGGTGGGTGAGCACCCCTTGTGCCAGCACCAGCACAAACTAGCGCAGACTCGGCACATCCCGCTTGCCAGGGGATGGCAATGCAAATATAAATCGGTCGGTTTGTCTCCTTTCAAGCCTGCATCTCCAGTCTCGGGCTGGGCGCTCGGTTGCCTCCTAAACCCGGCTGTCTGATCTTTCCTGGTTTAAAAGCTTCAGGCATTAACCTCCAGGACTGAAGACGTACACAGCTGCTCATTACCACTACAGAGCCACCCAGCGCTCCCTCCACCCTGCTCCGTTCAGCCACGGTGTTTGATAGCACTCCTATAGGATTCCCCCTCTGATAACAAAAGAAGTATCTGTAGCACATGGGGATGTAAAAGACAAATAATAGCAAAAGGTTAGCAGCATTTTGTAATAGAAAAACCCCTGGCACTACTACCACTTCTAAGCAAGGAGTCCGACTAGCATAATCAGAAGAAAATATAAAAGATGCAAATCAAAACAGGCAGAAAGGACAGTAGGACACGCGGTAGGAGGTATTTCTCTGTGGTGCAAGCTCTTTTCAGAGGAGCAGATGTCTCAGCTAGCAGGAAGGGGAAAAGGGGATTTGTTTATTGAGGGGAAAAATAATCTTTTAATTTGGCTCATGGATCAAAATCTGAAACTTCATCCCTAAAGACCCTATTTGCCGGCATTTCTTCTCACTGGTGCTAGCAGCAACATCCAGCAAAGGCTGTTTGCAGCGGTCAGGGCTCTCCTTCGGGAGGCCAGGTCCCCAGAAGGCCAGCGAGGGCTGGCTGGATGATGGCTGTGCCACCAAACACCGTGACTCGGGGAACACTTTGTGGTGCCTGGCACTGCATCATCCCACACATCCACGCTCCAGCCTAATGGAGGGTATAAAAAAAAAATTGAGCATTATGTATGGCTCCCACAAGACTTGAATAATTCCTGTCTTTTCTCCTCTCCTCCTGCCCAGTAAGTGCTGCCTTGAAAATCAGAAGGTGATGCTGCTAAGTACATGGAGGGCTGCTTTCTGAGACAGCCAGCCCATAATTACATGCAATGTTAAGTGCAGAAACATTTCCAAGGCTCCGCTGAGACCAGGGCCAAAGGGAGGGGGAGATTGTTTTAATTGAAAAAACATCCCCATATCTAAGCAAGCCCGTTGTGCTTTGCAGCAAGGCCAGGTCGGTGTCACCGGCGCCCGCCGTGCCAGTGGCCGCGGCTGGCTGCAGCAGGGGCGAGTGCCGACCCTCCAGCACGACCAGCGGCGCAGAACCGAACGCCGTGACCCGTTGCTGCTGGTTCAGGTGAGGAAGGCGAGGGCATTTCTGAAGGGCTTTTCTTGGAGCCGGCCGGCACAGCTGAAGAGCTGGCGGGGAGCCACGGACTCAGCAGCGCTGCTTCTCCATCCCTGCTGCCTGAATTAATAAGAGCTCGGTCCCGGAGCCACATCAGGAGCAATGCCCAAGCAGGTGCCCAAGCCCTTTACAGTGTTCCCATATCAAACCCTGGCTTAATTTGGCTGGCAAAAAAATCACAGAGAGCTATTTACCTCTCCTCCCTGTTCCCCTCGGGGGCTCAGGCTGAATATGCTGGAGCCCAGCATCCTTCTGGCAGGGTGACCTGTTCCAGCTGCTGTTAAAATTTGTCAAAAAAACACGCCTTTTCTCCAAACAAGACGTGGAAGGACACCTCCTTGCATGTTTCGGGATCGCAGGCTCACCTGATGACCAAAAAGCAGCAAAGAAAGAAAAACCAGAGAGGGGGGGTTGTGCCCTCCCCGCCTGCACACGCAGCCCCGCTCGGCAGCTGCACCCCGACACAGCGCAAGTGCCCATTGCTGATGTTTTTCACTTCCTCGCATTTTCTTGAGGCAAAAAAAAGCCAAAAATCACTTGTACAAGTATTTTTGGAGCACTAATAAAATGAGTTGTAACCTCTCAAAAGAAAGTGAGATGTTCACTATTTTTGCCCTCCATCCTTACAGGACCAAGCAGCTCAGCTCTGCGAGCCCACTGGTGCTCGGTGCTGGAACAGTGGCAGCCCTCACCCTAAAAATCTATGGGGAAAATAGCTGGGGCACAGAGATGTACAGAGACCCCAAGGAACCTTTCCTTTTTCGCTTTAAATGCCTCGCTTTCCAGCCAGCTCCCTGGCTGAGCGCCCTCCAGTTTTCAATGCAGGCTGACCCAATGTACGCTGCTGCCGCTTTGTTAAGGTAAAAAAATCCTTCAAATTGTTTATGATGTTTGACAGAGCAAATGAAGTGTGCCCACCGATACCCCCAGTTGTCATTTTATATCAGGGCTGATCAAGATTACTAGGTTTTGCTGCAACCCAGTGTTCAGGCAGCAATTTCGTGGTGTAGGAGCTGATTTTTAGAAAAAAAGAAGAACCAACCAACCCAATGACTTAAAAATAGCCCTCTTGATGTGCATCACGTAAGAAAGCAAGCAGCCTATGCAAGGAGAAAATAAGCACAGTTGACACCGCACTTCAGAGACCGCTGACTACTTTGCTCAATATCCCTGAAAGCATCTGACGTTGCCCATGTCGGGAGTTACGGCCCCGCGCCAGGACCAGCCGGTGCCCCTGCCCTCGTCTCTGTGGTTGGGGTGTTATTTTTAAGTTTGTGGGCAGGAACCACTGCCCCAAATGGCAAAATGGCTATAAAATACCATGTGTGGAAAGGTGATGGGCAACAGGTTCCTCCTCTATGGCCAACAGGCAGCGCCTGGGATGTATGGGAAGGCTCAGAGATGATTCTTCTCTTGATCCAAGTCCCTCCTCTTGCATCTATTAACTTCAGTTATTGGTATTATCAATAAAATGAATTAATGGTCTGTTATTTTCAAACAAAGAAGGGGTTAACCTGAAAAAAGGAAAGTTTGAGCTAGAAGTCTCCAGAATGGTTTCAACTTTTCTTCAGCAGAGGAAAAATTTTCTGCATTTCTTCCCATAAAAAAACAGGTTGTATTTGCCATGAATGTGCAGGCTGCAGTGATGTTCCCAAGCCTGTGTCTATGGCAAAAAAAAGATCTTTGCCAAAGACTTTTTTATTCAGCCCACACACAAGCTCACTTTCTGCTTAGCAAAAGGGAATTTTCCCATTTTATAGGAGGAAAGAAAATATATTTGCTATTATATCACAACAGTCATACATACATACACAGGCCAAGCAATTTTCCCCTTGATAACCCCTTCAAAGGAGGTGTTCATCTGACATAAGTTACACATGGAAAAGTAATGAGTTATGTTAATTGAGCTCATCCTTGCAAATTGATATCGCTCCTGCAAATAGACAAAAAATCTTAAATATGTTTGCATATCATCTGTATGGAGCTCATATCCAATAGCAACAGGGTCACGCTGTGGCTCAGCTCTCCAATCTTACTGCTAAACTAAGGGAAACCGCGCTTTGACTGACAGGCAGTTTGACCTTCATTATTGTAGGCGATAAAAAAATCCCTGGCTGGAAGGATGCTGCTGTACCAGCCCCATTGCACCACCAAAACCTGACCACAAGAGACTCTAGGCTGAATTTAGACTTTGAAAGAGCATCTCTGGATACAGGGACCAGTTTGTTCCCCTCCTTCTGCTCCTGCCCTCCCCTTCCGAGACCCAGATTCAGTTTTCATGACCCGGTGCGGTTTTGGTCCACACTTGAGCCAGGTCACCCCGGTACAGCCCCAGCCCGGCACATCTGCCAGCAACGCCGGGCAGAGAAATCCCAATTATGGCATTAAGCAGTTCTGAGACCAATTAACAGGGGCTGAACTTTAGGAGGCTGTTTAATTGAAGAGAGTTGAAGGACATGCGCCTGAATTGGGCTCTGCCAAGCCTGGAGGCACCAGGGTGCTGAATGATAATGAATTTTAAATTGCTTTGCTAACCCAGTAGCCTCTCTCCCACAGGGTTTTTGCAGTTGGGAGATTTTCATGTTGATGTGTGCCCTGTGAACTGGTCTAAGTCTGCATTTATTGTGTTTACTTCTCATATCAATGTGTAAAACATATACACCAAAGCATTATATGGGTGTGCATCCAATTATGAAAATATACATGCATGCATACGTCTCGTATGTACTCATTTATACATGCACACACAACTATAGGGCTATGTAGCTAAAGAAATGTGGAGGTGAGTGCTGCCTTAGCTCTTTGCATACAGACCGGCCCCTCGCCGTGAGCACAGCACGGGTCTCACCACCGGACTTGCTGAATGCAGCAGCGCCGAGGGTTTCGGGTGCATTAAAAAGAAAAACATATTCATCTCTGGGGATACAAATATGAGCATGAGCTCTTAGCTGCTGTAGATGCTCCCATCAGAGCCAGGACCAGTGCTATCACTCAAAGATGAATGGCTTTATCAAAACAGACCCCCCCCCAGCACTAGAGGACCGTGGTCTCTTGAAGATCCATCTGAAGCAGAGGGATGGGGTTAGGGGGTCAGAGCACTGTGGCAGCCCCAGGACAGTGGTACCCAGGGATGGGGACGGGGACAGGGCATTGCAAGGGGTCTCTCTGCAGCGTTCACGGCCTCTCAGCCATGTCTCGTTATCGAACGTCCACTCATTCCTTGGAGCACTGGGTCATAATTTTATGAATCCAAGAAAGTTTGCAACAAAACGACTGCTTCTAGATCCTATTGATCGAAGGGGAGAAAGATAGAGATCATTAAGTATTTAAATGGAGACAAACGAGTCTCTGTTGCTGTGACATCCAATAACCTTTCAGCCAGCCGCCTTAATTCCTGGTAAGTAAAAAAAAAAAAAAATCATTTGTTCAATCAGTCATTAATGAAGCCATAAATCATTAGGAGAATAATTCCTCCCAAATTGAATTACTCCTTTCAATTATTTTGCTTTTTTTCCTCCTTTCCTTTCATTCCTTTATTCCCCAAGGAGCTGAGCAGAGTCAATGCATTGGAATTAGACTTAACCAGGTTGATGCTGCTCAGTAACTTTTTGACTTCTCTCTTTTCCTTTCTGGTTTCTTAGACCGTGGCAGGAGAAAATGAAAACTATGATGTTAAAGCCCATGGTTTCCCATGAGGATTACCTAGTAAGGGTTTCTTTTTTTATTTACCTTTTTATGGAATGACTCCTTCTGGAAAACAGAGAGCAGGAGCCTGTCTTTGATTTTATCTTAATGAACATTACTGATCCAGCGAGCTCCAGCTTGCAGCCTTTCAAACCTTATCATTCGATAAAGCTGTGCCGAGACGTGATAGAGGTCCACACTGAAACAAGATTTAATCTGCCCAACATTTCTGCGCCAGTGCACCATCCCTAGTGTAATCTTTACTTGTTTGCAGCCCAACACAAAGAAGGAATGTACAAGTGGCAGGTGCAGAAGCAAAATCTCCTCCAGGTCCTACAATGCTACATGCTCCAAGTCTCAGGGACCAAAACCAGCAGAGTTCTTCTATCAGGATGAAAAGGGGCGTCCCCGGGGTAATTTTAGGAAAGGGTTTTGCTTTTCCTTCTCCATTTCATATTTCCCCCAAAACACATGTAAGGTTTGTCAACTTCTCCCCAAATTCACACCCCTCCACAACCTGTAATGCAGAGAACATAGCCATGCCAGATTTTTTTTCCACAAACTTCATTTACTCTTCCTTTTCCCCCTGACATTCATGCAGGGGTTAAAAGCAATTTCTTTGTTTTGTTCCTCATCCTCTGCACTGACCACTGTCAGCTCTCCCTAGCTGTACTTGAAAAAAGTTAATTCTTAATTAAGCTCTTCCATCCTATTTGATATTCATTATTCTTTTCATTACTTCTTAACTCAGCTGAGTTTCTTACCTTCTTTTTATGCAACTCAGGCTATTCTCCATTCACTAAATCCTTTGAATCCCTGAACTGCATTTTTGTTATCCTTACTGTTATTGCTTACATCCTGTCTTGGCCATCGTGGCATTTAGGTTTTTTTCCCTGAGGCTTAGATTTGTGTATGTGCGTGTGTGTGTATGGATATATAATACATAATTTGCTGAGCAGCATGCAAATTGCAATCTCTGGAAGAATGACAACCTGTGTATTGCCAAAATGAGCATCAGTGAAATACGGGAAATTAATTTAGCCCCATGAAGTAGATAATTACTATTTTGCAGATTGAGAAAGTGGGGCATAAAGAGATTAAGGCCCAAGGCCCCAATCTAGCCAAAACCCAATCATATGCTTAATTTAAAGGAGATTAGATAGTTCCCTTAAAGCCAGCAGAAACAGTCATTGCTTAATGTCAGGCACACAGGGAAACATTTTGCTGAACAGAGCCAGTGTGGTGTTGGGACGAGGGGATGGAGGGACACGGCTCCGTGAGGAAGGGGTTGTGCAGATTCAACTCGAACAAACCTGGGCTGAAATTCAAGGGCTGACAGTCGCCAGGGGTAAGAAAAGGGATGTCAGTAGGACTTGTGACCTCCAAACACTGTCAAAAGCCACTTCAAGGCATCTCAAGGTAAGCAGCCAACGTAGGCAGAGCCTGTTTCTTGAAGAGTTGCACCTACAGCCCCACCTAAGGTCTCCTCCGGCTCCTTCAGCAGAGCAATGGAGTGAATATCCAGGAGCTGAGCCCACTCCCAGCTCCCAAACCCTCCAGATCTCACCTTGGTTCTCCCCTGTCCCCACTCAGCATTGAGCCATTTCACACCCGTGCCGGGGTGTTGCACACTCATCGGAGCCACCTCTCCTTCCTGCGCTTTGCTTTTTTTTGAAGTCTACTTAGCTGATGATTGTTCCTTATTAAACTTCCCCTGGGGACAGCTCAAATCCGCTGTTTTTATGCTTGATTAGATTTCAGATACGCCGAGCCTGCCGTGTCACTGCAGCGGAGATGCGGCACAGCCCGGCTGGATCGCTCTGCTCCCCTGGGTCCGGAGCAGGGCTGGGCGAGCAGCTCGCACGGACACCTGCACACGACGACAGCCCCCGTCCTGCCCGCACCTGAATTGCTGGGGAGGTTTAAAATTAATTGCTGTTACCTACTAATGTGGGTTAAATGCATGGAGGTTCTCAGTTAAGCAGCTTTACAAAATTGTATGAGAATTAATATACTATAGACTGCTGCTTCGTCAGGTTAATCCAGCCACATTTTTACTGCTAGATGCCTGATTACGAAGGTCGTGCTGTGCGTGCGAAATGGCGTGAAAATGTGCTTTTCCTACCTGCCAGAGCTCTTGAGGATGGGCAAAGCTCCCTCCTCTCTTCCACTCCTGCCTGCTTTAGCTGGCTGGATGTTGCAGTGCTTGGGGCAGGGACTGTCTCTCCGCACGTCCTCGCTGGAGCCGGCAAAAATGGTCTGCAGGGAAACAACAGTAATTAAAAAACCCTGGTCAGTGTGATCCACTTTTGCCTCTGCCGCGAGCCGTGATCACTCAATGCATGGGGAGAGCAGTCGTGGGGTGGGAGATGAATGCGACACATCCCGCTGTTTGCCCAGGAGTAAAACCTCAGTGGAAGGCAGGAGCCCTTGTTCCATCAGGGGTGGAGAGGGTCTGAGCAGCCTGGCCAGGAGCTGCAGCCTGGCCAAGAGGGGATGATGTTGGGGGGATGACGGTCCCGCTGCCTCACAGGAGAGGGGCTTTGCACCGACGATCCAGAAGACTCGAATGCCAAATTTTACATGTTGGCAACACATTTGGGGGCCTCTCCCTGAAGTTTCACCGGCAATCCTCAGCTGTGGAGCTGGCCTGGCATTTTAATGCTGATTTTTTGACATTTTGAGGAAACATGAAAGCGCGGTAAGGACATCTCCTCCTCCTACAGCAGAGCTGTAGCTGTGGGTGCCACACAGCTGCCTGCATCATCTATACCCATATTCATGCATGTGTCTTCACTTGTAGCTCCTCGAGTTGCACTCAGCAATTGCCAAGGCTGCTGTGGTCCATCTAGCCTGTCATACGTATTTCAAACTAATGTGCAAATACAGTTTTACATAAAATACCAGAGCAGAAGAGTTATGCCAGTCTTCTGGGAAAGTAATACCCATCTTAATAAAGTGTGTAAATACGTATTTATTTGCTAGACTGGAACCAAAGAGGCTGTTCTGGTCTGCTGGAGAAAAGATACACATTTTAAGACTGCCTAGGTACATAATTACCTTAGAGAGAGAGCAAAATAAATCATCAATGTCTTCTTGCTCTCCGGGAAGGAACTGTCCCGAGCTCTCCTTTAGCTCCCTTCACCAGCAGTGAGCATCCCCAGGCACCATGTGAACCCACCCAGTGGTAATTAATGAGCCTGTGAGAGAAACCAGTCACAACCAGTATGCACAGTGGTAGGGCAGACCCTTCCTCTGAGCTTTGGAAATGCCTCCGAAAACATTTGGGTCCTACCCAGGGCAGGATATATTTATCATTACTGATGGAACGAGATGTCTACTCTACAGAGGCAAAGTTAAATGAAGGAGAATTGATTTGGTAAAGATACACCAGCTTCACCTGCCTTCCGACGGCGCCTGACGCATGGGGAGGGAGTCGGAGACTCCAGGTCCCGGCTCTGAGCCGGGGTTTGGGAGCGGTTTGGGCAGCTCCCCCTCCATCCTTCCTCTGTTCCAACTCAGGATACAACCTTGCCTCCAAAAAGCAAAGCTCAACTATTTTGGGTGGTTGCAGTTATTCCGGTTTATATTAAAATTCTGCTCGTTGCCCGTAAAGAGTTAATGAATAGATGTCTTAACGAATGGCCAGTCGATGACGATGGATTGTGCAGCCCTCCAGTCGATAACTCACTGACAAGGTCCTTATGACCATCTGCAGCAAAAACTCCTCATGTCTGCAATATGCTTATAACTGCTATAAATTATTTATTGGTCTTTTAGAAGATGTTTGCAAGTGGGCCCCAGAATAAAAGGCAGCCGGCTCCTCTTTCTGTCTCCCTTCTCCCACTTCTCTGCCACGCATGCACTGGGGACGGGCTGCAGCTCCATCTCCCCCCCCAAACCCGGTCCCAGCCAGGATCGGGGCAGGGGGACAGAGCCTTGAACAAGGACACGGCTCCTCTCCTTCGTTTTTAAAAGCTCTAGGCTCTTTCCTGAGCTGGTGGAAATTGGCTCGGCTCCTGGGGGGAGCTGGAACGAGTGAGACATGCAACCCCGAATCTGCGACGCTGTGAAAAGGCTTGAGCGACGCGGCTCCCAGCACCGGGGGATGAGCAGGGAGGACAGGCACCGAGGCTGCACACAGGCAGGGATAAACTTAGCAGCAGCCCTCGCCAGACTGTCAAAATCTCATGAACATGAAGAGGCCAAGGACTCTGCACACCGAGATGCCCAAGTTGCTTTTTCTGAAGAGCCAGAACATACCGAGGCTGCGGCGGGGAGGTGCCAGACTGGGCTCCGTTTGAGATGCAGCTTCTGAAAAGAAAATGAATTATGCATCATCGCCCAGCCTGGAGATCATTGATGATAAATAATGCTAAGTAGGAGCTCGCTGCATGCTTCAGCTACAGCCTACCCCTACGTTGCCTTTTTCTTTTTTTTCTTTTTTTTGGTAAGAGTACTATGGATTATGGAGTACAGTTTGCTGTTGAAAGAAGTAGTTTTTGCAATTGTTCTTTAGGCTGGAAGATTTGCCTCCTTTTGCAAGATTCCTGGGAGCTGTTCTTCGGTTGCATCCTTCAATCATTGCTCCGAGCTGTGGGTCGAAGTGCACCCCAGAGAATTCAAACACAAATGTCAGGCAGAGCAGGGACTTCCCTGGGATTTGTTCAAACAAATGAATTTCATATTATTTTGATGGCAGAAGAGCTTTGCTCCCCTCCGCCTTTCCTCTACATCTCCATCCCACACTGCATGGGGGGACTCAGCCCTGGCTGTGCAGCCCTAGGTGGGAGCTGGTGGGGCACCCTGGGGTGCTCAGCACCTCCTGGGTCCTGGTCTCCCCCACTGCCAGTGGGTGCTGTGGGTGTCAGCTGTGACAGTCCTACCCCTGTGGTTCCCCACGCTGGGTCTTTCTCCTCCTGCAGAAAAGGGCTCAGAGAAAGGACAAGGGAATATCTCCTGCTGATGCCCCCAGGACTGGGGGGGCCCAGCACCAGGCAGGATTGGTCCCAAAGCACTGGGTCCCTGTGGGCATGGCTGCTGCAATGGGGCCATCTCCTGAAAACTAAGGTCACAAATCTGCGTTGCTGATGGAATGGGGGCGAGGAAAATTGCCTGGGGTGCAAGGAAGCCCATGGGCAGGTGAGACCCCCCCAAACACACACCCGCTGCCCCACAGCCCTGTGCACCCCATGAGGCTTTGCCAAATACTTTTAAAAACCACTCTGTCCCCTGTTGCCATGACCTGCCTCATCGCCGCTGCGCCTCCAGTTACCTCCTCCATTCCTCTTCAACCCAGGAGCCCGTTTTGGCCACAGGCTCTCTCCAATTTATGCTGAGGGTGCTGCCATCCCCAACCCACCAAGCACACTCGTGCTCAGCCTAATAACTGGGGCCAGCACCAGGGGACAGCTGAGCTGCGCGGCTTTATGGAGTAAAAGGGTTTATATCCTTCCCTCCTAATTATTTTTCCCTAAATGAAATACATACAAAGACTCTCTGCACCTTCGCTCCATGCTAGGCTGCTTCTCTCCAGGTCAATTTTGCTCAAACTAAAATCAGAATTAAGGACAGCAAGCTCAGCAGATGCTGAGGCTGGAGCACAGCAAAGGTGCTGCCCCATACTGGGATGGGATGGAGCTTGGGGGAAGCTCCCATCTCCACTGCAGCTGGGCTTGCTGTTAATCCCTGACATTTCTTTTCCCCACATGTCTGTCTCTTGGCTGCTCTCCTCTTCTGCTTCCTTTGCAGTATAAAAAGGCATAGGGTGGGGGCTGGCAGGATAGAGGAGCATTTAAGGCTGAAGATTTCTGTTGCTGTGTTTTTATTTTTAAAAAAAGTCATTAATAGAGCTTGTCTATAAATGGTGACATCAGCCCTGTTGCAAATGGGACCCATTACAAACATATCGACAGGAGAAGTTTGCCTGTGCTCTATTTTTCAGATGTGGAGTGTAGGAGAAGCTCTAGGGCTGGGCATCTTCCACGGGGAAGATGCTGGTACACATCCCCATCCCTCAATTTACTTCTTCATTGAATAGAGATAAGGACACGTAACCACTTTTGTGCTTTGGAAACTGTGAAACATACCTGCAAAGGGGTTAAATAGCATCATTATAATTAATCACTCCTAATGACCACCTGCAAATAAAGGGACAGACGGTGCTTCCCACCATGCCCAACCTCTGGCAATGCCTCAGAAGCTGTGCACGAGCCCAAACCAGATGATTAAAATTCTGTATTTTCTTAACAGCCCATTGCCATTTCTGAAAACCAGATATGTAAATACAGCCTTTTCCTGGACGAGGATTTATTATACCTTCAGCACTTTGACAAGGGATGATTGACAATAAGAGCGATGGGACCATTCACCATGCTCTCGCCACACCTCTGCCAGGCAGCTGCATCAAGAAAAGCACAAAGGAAGGAACAGGGCAGAGCTTAAAGTGGGTGTAATTTATCTGCCAGGGATATCACTTAGAGAAAGCCCACGGGCTACAGCTGCAGGGTCAGGAACTGCTTCTATCTACTGGTTTCAAAACAAGTGGGGTCTGGCAGGAGCGTCTGAAATAACGGGCTATGTCTTCGCCGAGGAAAAAGGCAAATGGTCACGATGCGGCCGTGGCAGAGGAGCGCCTGGCCGGCTCTGTACCTTCCCTCCTGTCTGCTCTCCTCTCCATCACTTGCTGAGGCGAGGAATTACCTGCTCATCGTGGTAGTAATTGGGGACATAATGGCCAGGCCAAAAAGAAGCATATCATGGGTAAACTGCCATCTGCCAGCGTATTAGACAGGGCAAGCAGGGTTATCGGTACATGGCTGTGCCTGCACCCCCATGCTCTCACCTGCCCTGCACACCTCCGCGGCCCCAAGGTCACCAGATCGCACGTACCCGAAACTCCCGCAGGTTCAGCGAGCCCAGAGGCCACGGTGACAGCAAGAGCGTAGCACAGGGGGGCTGTTCGTGTGGTTTAGACCTCGGCAACGAACCGGTGGGGTGGGGGGAGCGTCTCTCTTTTTTCAGCAGGTTGGCTCTGAATTGCTCTGCTCCCTTTTATTCACCATCCCAGCAAACCAGAGGAACCCTGCAGGCTCCTTTCCATAAATCTAAATAAATTCATCCACAGCACTGGGCAGGAGAGTTTACACCCAGGAAGCTGAAGCAAAGGAAGCATTACAGGCTGCATTTTTCCAGTCGTGCTGAAAACCTGTTGTCCCTATTGACGTCAGTGGGAATTTTGAGCCTGCACCAGCTCTGAGCGTTTAATCGTACCTGACCTCTCTGAAGAAACATGGCAAATCAGTGGCAGAATTAAGAGCAGAGCCTGGGAGTCTGGATCCCTACCTCCTTCGTTTAATCACAAGACGAAGCTTGCTCTTGATGGAAAGAAGACAGATGAGAACCGGAGAAGAGCTTTGCTGTGGATTGCAAATGTTCTGACTATTGCTCAGATCTGAGTTGTTAATCCCGGTTTCTCCTGGTTTCTGCTCTTAACTCATTTCCACTTCTCAGCCTGCAAAGGAACCATGCAGTATGTGGCATTGCAAGAGGCTCTGAGCCCACGCTGCCTGGGTTTTGTCCGCTCGCAGTCAGTATGGAGGGGCCAGTGGCATTTTGGAAGCCCAGGCTCAGCCATCTCCTCCACCACTGTGTGAGGTATATTCCATTTGACCAGTACACGTTGCTTGCTAGGACTGGGGGATCTTCATCCCTACAGATTTTAAAGGCAGCTTAACCTGCATCTGCCATAAATGCTGCCAGAGGTTCTGGTCCTGCCTGGGGACAGAAGGAAGGCCTGCTGCCCATGACTCCGTGATTTCCCTGCACCCACAAAACCAGCTGCATAATCCAGAATTAATTTGGGACATCACATTGTGTTGCGGTCACTTCATTGCATGCCTCTTCTGTTATTTTTAAGCAAGCTCCCAACAGCCTGTGCGTCACCCAGTGGTTTGGCTCTGGGATAACTCACAAAACCAGCTGACCTTCTGAGGACAACTCTGTAGTCCTGATGTAATAAAACATGAAACATAACATGTTTTTCCTGGAGAAACCTGCCGCCATTGGTTAGATCTGGGGTTAAGGAGCCTGAGACTGCATGACACAAGCAAAATCTTCCTTTAGAAGATGCATTACTGAAGTAGTTTGTCTTGAATAGGCACTTTGCTTTTCCATGCATTTCTGCACTAGAGAGTGGGGAATTGACTCAGTTTCAACTACTTTAATTAAACTGAGTTAAAAATCCATCAGAGCAAATTTTCCTGCTATGCCTACACAAAATCTGTTAAATGAAAAAACCAAAATACAATGGCTATTACTTTCTGTCAAGTTCTACAGGATTTTCTTTTTTTTAAGAGAGAGGTTGAACAGCTCGTTCTGCACTAGTTAAATTCCAGCTTCCACTTCTAAGCTTTTTATTTCAAATGGATATATCTTTGTTAAACAAGCTGGGCTGAAATCCTGCCTTCTCCATCCATCCCCTTAAGGAACTTGATAGATGCAACTGCACCGACACAACCCAGAGAGCGAGACGGAGGGTGATGGGAGCAGGGGCAGGGGCCTGCATCGAGGTCCCCACTTTCACAGCAGAAAGGGAGATGTGTGCGTCGGTGTGGATCCAGAGCAGGTCAGGTTTGGTTGCAAACAGCATTTAGTATGTCTTCTCCAGTATGACCACGTCAATTACAAGTGACTGATCCATGGATATAAAATGAGAAGCTGTTCCCGCCAAGCGCAAAGAATTCTTTTTTTCCTTTTTTTTTCAGTGAAGGAGGCTCATTTATACACCCCTTGATGGCTTGATACATGGAATGCCAGTGGCAGCTTGGGCTGGGCTGTGGTAGGTGTGAGAGAGGCAGCTGCCCTGGTCTCTGCCCCACTCAACGAGCACAGGGATGCAGGATGCTGCACTCACGTCTTAATGACCATGGAATGCTTTGGGAGCCGTGCAGGGAAAGACTCCGTTTAAATGTAAGATGAAGCATTAGGATACATTTGCTGCTCTTACTGTGAGAGGTGCCATTTCCAAAGGGTGAAAGGGCAGGTTCTTCATGCAAAAAGAAGCACATGGGATTTAAAATATGCCAACCGCTGCTGCTGTGCATCTCTTAGTATCATCTTATACCAGCAACCTCTGCTGGGGAGATTTCCAGGAGGATTAAACTGAAAAACCCTTTTCCAGCATCTGCTGCTTGAAGAGAGAGGGTTGCTATGGAAACCGCATCTGGCCTATTCACATGAGTTTTATAAGGAAAGAAACAAATAAAAAATAAAGCAAAAACAACACACACATCGCACAAAAGAGAGGTGACTTTGTCTGCCTTCATGAAAGAAAGAATAAGAGTAATAATGAATAATAGAGCCTGGCTGTTTGTTTATGTACGCGTGTTTACCACCCAGCCTTCCTGGATCTCCTCCAAAGCCAGGGGCTGGCACACGGGCAGACGGGTGTTAGTTTAGCAAAGCGAGGAGGATCCAAGGCGATAACACGCGTGTCTGTGTGTGTGCCACGGATGCCTGCGGGCTGCCTGGGCACCGGGGGGAGAAAGGCAGGGCAGGAGGGCTCCGGCCGCTGAGGACTTTCAGCATCCTGTAGAGGTGTCAGCAGTCGAACCGACTCTCTGGGTAGTGCTGGTGGTTAGTCACTAACCCCTCCAGCACCCAAATGGCCCCCAGGCACCGCTGGGCACAGTGGGGTCCCCTGGCTCCCAGCCGTGGGGTCCCTCCCCTCCTCTGCATCCTGAGGGAATGAAGCCTGCTTGCCATCGTCGACCTCCAGTAAGGGCTGTGGGGCTTCTCTGCAAGGATGGGGCCAACAGAGCCCGGGGGGTAATTGGTGTAATATAGCTTTTCTTAGGAAATTGATTGATATAGATCAGGAGGACCCCAGGGATTTCAGAGATGCTCCTAAACCAGTGTGAACGCCTAAAGCAGCAGGCTGCTTTCAGCACACTTCAATGATCATTTCTTGCTTCAGCCCAGCCCAACACAGGGCTGGGCCATTGCTTTTCCCATGCTGGGAGAAGATGGGTTTAGCAGAAACGTTGTAGGGAAGGACGAGGGATGGGCCCACGCTGCCTGAGGCACCAGCCATTCTCTGCCTTTTCTCCATCAGCTCCAGTGTGTCCTTGGGAGCGGTTTCATTTTTAACTGCCTGATGGCACTGGAGAAATGTTGATGAATGCTCTCTGGAGCCAATCTCTTTATCAGCTTGATTTGTGTTTCATGGCAGAACAGCAGATATTAGTGATGGCTCCAAGCCAGCGCATTTGGACCAAGGTCTGGAGAAAGTCCATGATGGAGAAAGGTAGCCTACATGTGTGAACCTTCTTGTGATGGGGCACTGCCAGCTAACAGGTTAATCATGGCAAAGCACCGGGAAGAGGCAGAGTTTTGCTGGGGAGCTGGTGCCAGCTGGGCAGACACAAGGTGCCCACACGGTCCAGCACCTTCATGCCAGCGGCACTGGGGAGCTGGACCCCAAGTGCTCGCAGCCCTGCTGCTGCTAGCTCTGTTATAAGTTGGAGAAATGGTAGTACGCAGAAGAGCAGTAACTTACTCAAGGACATAAAGTACATCTAGATCAGGTGATTGATCCAAGCCTGATGCGTGTTGGCTTCATTTTGCTGAGCGCTCCTGGGGGGTTACTCCTCCTCCACACCCGCATGGGTGGTTTTAAGGCTGAGCCAGAAAGCTGTGCCGTAACCCAACCGTGGCTTCTTTCCGAGCTCATGCAGGCAGGGTCATTTCAGAGATCCATTAACATCACCAAAACCCCATTCAAGCCCAGCGTATATTACTGTTGTTTTCAGGAACACACACAATTTACCATCTGGCCTGGTACTCTTTATGCTCTGAGCTTGATGCAAATCAACATAGCTCCACTAATTGCTGGGATGCTAATGTTGCTCACACCAAGACATGGTCCGGCTGCGCAGGCCAGTGCCAGCTCTGCACCACACTGGCACAAAAGCAGCATGACTGTCCCGCAACCTGCAAGATGCCATCGACCCCGTAGTCCTGGTCCATGGCTTGCCATGCAAGATTAACTTGCTTTGGGATGCTTACAGAGTTTAAAATGGAAAGGTGACAGCACCTCTGGAAAAAGGAAAAGGAGCGGTGATGTAAGGAAGGAATTCAGCCCTGCAGATAAGCTGCCCCTCAAATGCCCCAGCATGGAGAGGAGAGGGCAGGTAGTGACAGACCGGTGTTGGGTGAGTCTTCTCCGGCAGCAGATGGGCTGAAATCCTCATCAGCAGATGCAGACGAGGAGAATATGGGAGTCAGCGCGGCGTGAAAGCTGGTGCCGAGGAAGCGTTGCAGCAATTAGCACTTCAGAAACGGCGAGGCACCTCCTGGATTGGGCAGGCTGCCTGCCCCCGGCCCTCCTGCCCACCACCTGCCTCCTCCTGCGGGCACAGAGCGAGGCTGGTGCTCCGAAGATGTTGCCCAGAATAGTCACAGCCAGCATCCCCCAGCCCCCCCAGGGCCAGTCCTACCTCCCTGCTGCTCCAGCCCAAGCAGGGACTCACTGTTTTGGCTGCAGCAGAGAGACTTCACTCTAACAGTTAAAAATGACCCTGTCACTGCAAATCCGTAGAGCTGTGGTCGAGCTGCAAAAGAGTAGCCAATTTGGGAACCCGAAACAAATGTATTCCCGTGGCTGGTGATTAGAAAGAGGTTCACATTAGATGTGAGGCACTACCTGTGTCTGTGCTGGCTCATGGATGTGAATCCTCAAGCATCCTCCCCAGTAACCTTCCTTTCTTCTTTATTTTGTTCTTTCATGACTGCTCAGCGATTTCTCTTCCCAGCACTTGAAACAAGAGAATAGGAATTTCAGGGCACTCCACTGGACTCATTTATTTACCCATTACCTTCTCCTGCATGGAGGAAAAGCACCCTTTTACCTGCTCAGACCTTCTGGGACAAGAGCCAGTGGCAGAGCTGAAGCCACCCTGATGTCCCTGTGGCAAAGGCAGTGGCTGTTTGCATACCCCAGAGGGGGCACACAGGCAGTGCCTGGTGGGATTGCCAAAGAAAACAGGGCTGAAAGGGTCTGCAGGGAGCTCAGGTTGTCCCGACACCTCCCCTTGCTCCAGATTTTTGCTCAGAGTTGGGAAGCTCACACGTGCCATCACGACAGGGCTTGGGGCTCGCAGGGATGGCTCAGGCAGTTCCAGCTGGGGTGAATTGGGAGCGGGGCAGAGGGGACCACAACCTTCCCACTGCCTTCATGCAAGTTGTCCATAAAGGATTTCTTGTTTCCTTTCATTAGACTACTCAGGCTAATTATTTCAAGTGCACTGTTAAAAGCTTAAAAAAAAAAAACCAAACTGAGTTGCTAAGGAGCCAATGCTGAGCAGCATGGGCAGGGCTGGCAGGATGCAGGCAGGGAGGCAGAGGTCCAGCTTGAGGCCGGAGTAGGGACAAGCAGGCACCTGCTCCAGCTCCCAGTGCTCGCTCGGGTTAGCAGGGTCCGGCTGCTCGCTGGGCTGCCACGTATTGCCTGGTCATGAAGCAGCCGAGGAGGATGGTACCAGCAAGGTTCAACCAAAACCCAGCCAGGTTCATGCAGAAATGACCTGCAGAAAGAGCGGTGGGCTGGCACCAAGGACGATGCAGGGCTCCAGAGAGCCACGACCAGGCCAGGGCTGTACAGCTGGCTTTAAAATGTCTGTCCTCCTCTTCCCCTCTTTTTATTATTCCTTTTTCATTAGCAGTGGCATTAAATCCCTTAGGAGTTTTCCACAGATTCCCTCTGAGGACGAGGCAAGGCAAGTGAGCTGCTTTCGTGCTGCCCCGGTGTTTGCTCAGTCCTGATTTACACCCCTTCCCAGAGAGGACGTCGTATATTAGGGCCAAGCTCGTGCTGCTCACTGCGGCAGTATTTCTCCCCCTTTCCTGAACCGTGGCCTATTTTGGAGCTAATAAATCCCCCCAGCAGCCTGCCAGACTCCTCTTGTTCAACCCCAAAGAGGGGGAAAGGGAGGAAAAAAAAAAAAAAAACCAGGGGGAAAAAAAAAAAACCTGGCATCACCATGGCAACCTGCTCTTCCCTGGCGCTGCAAAACCTTAAAGTTCCCACTCCCCATTTATCAGTTGTATCCGATCAGGCAATGATGATAGTTGGCATCACTACGTGTTACGAGTGTTGGATGCTCATGGCGAGAGGTTGTGATTCAAAGCAAGTTGCATATTTGAAGCATCCTCCCTTGGGTCAGCCAGAGCCACAGGTCCCTCCATGGGCTGTTCTCCAGCGGGTGGCTGTGTGGTTTTGGACAGCAGGACCATCCCCAGGGCACAGAACAGCTATTGCCTTGCCAAACCCAAGCATGCCAGACAGGCTTTGTAGGGGCACGGCCCCACTTGGCCAGAGGAGCAGCCCTCTTTGGAAGGTGCTGGTGCAAATCAGCCGCTTGCAGGTTTGCTTGCTGCCTCGCTCACCCTTCCCTTGCTCACTATTAACCCACCTCTTGTTCAAGGAAAGACCCTCTGTAGCTCTAAGCACAACATGGATTGCTTATGAACCTCCCCCAGCATGCCCAGTCCCAGAGCTGGGGGTGCAGGGATGCACATGAGCATCCATGGGGCCGGCACCTTGCAGAGCAAGCATGCCACAGCAAAACCCTCTGTGCCTTTCACGTCCAACACAGCGGAGACTTCCAAGGCTGGTGAAAGCTGTCGGGAGCCAAGTGGCGAGGAGGGAGCGAGCTGTCCCACTGCTCGTCCTGGTGCCCTTGAGCTCCGTGGGGATGGTGGCAGCCTCTGCAGGCAGGCAACGGCTGCGGGGATGGACTGCTCCAGCGGATGCTCAAAAGGGCATGCCAGCTTTCATTATGTGTCATTTATAGCTTATTACCGACCCTGTTGTGCGGAGAAAAGCTGCCAGAGGTGTAAGGGAGGTGGCTGTGTCCCCTGGCAGGGCGGCAGGGTGCTGGATGGCAGCGGAGCATCCCACAGTGGGAGCGGGAGCGGGGCTGGAAAACACCGCTCGTCCTAATGGATCTCAAAGGATGTTACAGAGGAGCTTCCCCCCCTGGAGGCACCCACCTTGTACAGACCCTCACCCAGGGTCGCCCATTCCGGCACTGCCACCATGTTGACGCATCTTTCTTTACCGCAGCAGAAGATGGTGCTCTGAAAGGGCAGCAGATGGGCCCGCGCCGAAGGAAAATTGCTTTTGCTTCACAGCTCAGGCGGCCACGCTTTATTTATTTATTTCGTACCCCCTTATTTGCAAACCCATTTCCTCACTCTCCAAGCAGGAAGGCAA
Organism: Haliaeetus leucocephalus; assembly: GCF_000737465.1. NCBI lineage: Eukaryota > Metazoa > Chordata > Aves > Accipitriformes > Accipitridae > Haliaeetus > Haliaeetus leucocephalus. The sequence continues at coordinate 2,685,819 of NW_010972742.1, read as the reverse complement.
GCGAGCGCAGCCCCTCCTGTCACCAGATGGGCACTAACGCTGCACCCTGGCCCGCTGGCATGCCTGCAGACAGCTGCCCAACGCGGCTGCCATGCCGAGCCCCTGAATTCTGAGCGTTAATAAAGCTGGATCCCAATACTCATTTAGGCAAATGAGATGCAAGGCATCCCCTGCTCCTCCAGCAGCCCCGGTGAGCATGGCAGGGGGCTGGTTTTCCTGCAGGTTTGATTAGCTCTCTTGGGCAGGGAACGCAGATGTTGCAGCCGCCTCTTGGTGCCCCTCCAAGACGGGCAACGTTGAAGGCAGCGAGTGGAAGTGGAGTGCGAGTCTGGATGCCATTCAGGGGATTATCATTATTTAATTGTTGGTTTAAGTGAGCGCAGAGCCTTGTTGCCTCCTGGCACAAGCGTACGTTTTTGAACAAAGGGCTTGGAAAATGCAAAGCGCTGTCCCAAAATGAGCTGGATTTGCTGTCTATCGTGATGCAAGGTGGCACCGTTGCAGGGTGCTGGGCAGGTCTGGGTGCTGGGAGGGTCTAGGTGCTGGAATACAGCATCACGCAGCACCCTCCTAGGAACGTAGAGGCCAAATCTGTGGTTTCCAGCAGTGAGCTAATTCAGCTGGTGGGTGCTGAGACCTGAAGGAGGCAGCAGATTCCCCCCTTGTTCCACCTGAGTGTTACTGAAGCTGGTATTTATTTCATGAGATGTTTGACCAGGCAATCCCCCCAGGTAAAATTGATGAAATATTTCTCCCCTTCCCAATGCTGGCCTTTGCAAGGGTTTTGCTTTTCCGCAGTGCTGCAGGTCATCATTAGCTCTCAGTCCCCCTTTGCATTAAATAGTTGAGCTCTCCTTTACCAGGAGGGAAACTGAGGCATGGACAGGACCTTCCCTTCTTGTGAATGTCCCCTTGCAGCAAGGGCACCACAGAGCAGCCCCTTGCCGTCTGCCCCCCACAGCCCCCCCACGGCCGAGCCGTTCCCCACTCCTTTTGTGCAAGGCAGAGGCTCCGGTGCTCGTCCCGTCCTGCCGCTGCCCCGGCAGCCCTTGCGGTGCGTGCCACCACATCTCCCTGGGGCATTTGCTTAATGAAGATTAAAGAAGTGCTGCTGCAAATATGTCAGTCATAAAATAACATAAAATAATAAAAGAAATAAAGTGCTCCGGCTATCAGCCCAAGTGGAAGTCTCAATTAGCAAATATATCAATCATTGATGACATCTTAAGTAGCATTTACAGTGAAAGCATTACAAAAATGATTTGCAATTACAGCACTGCTGCATCTCTGCTGGGAGCAGAGCTCCCCGGGAAGCAGCGCTGCCTCAGGGAAGCACCATCCAGGTTCCCAGCCCAGTTCACTGGCCTGGGTGGGATTTAGGGATATGGGCTCTGCAACCCTAAGAACTGTTGTTGTCTTTAGAGTTGCCAGGACAGAGTCATGGAGGCTGTTAAGGATGCTGTGGTGTCATGAAATGAGTGGTTTGGACTGGTTAAAGAATCACTTCCAATGGTATTAGCAAAAGGAAAGTGATTTAATAGGAATTTATATAAAAGTGCAACTTCACAGAATTCAATGGCAAGGTTCACTCTATTGCTTAATACATGGATGAAACATACACAGGAAAATTAAGTTAGAAACAGACCAAAATTAGGTATACAGGGACTGAAAACACAATAGGGTAAAAGAGAAATATACAAAGAAAAATCGAGTTAGAATTGATTTCTCATGATTTGTACAGAGATAGGGAATGTAAAAAGGCAGGGGAGACCCTCCTGTTGAGTTGCGAGGTTCAGAGAAGACCCCCTTGCTTTCTAAACTCCTGTGGGAGTCTAGGTGCGGCTGGATCGACTCTTAGTCCCAGACTTGGTCAATGGTTTATATCTAAAGAGATTATGAGTATAATAGCAGCCTGAGATTCATTCACAGTCGAATAAAGTTCATGACAGTAATTTAAGTATAGATTTGAAAAGCAATATTTGTAATATACTTGCTATAGAATATTCAGGTTAGTACACACACATGCATAAAGACACTAAGAGATCTATATAAGCGAGTAAAAGAGGTATACCTGTTAAAAATTCCCCTCAAGTTCAGTGAAAATATTCACATCAAATGCTTCAGCATTTTTCTCAATGGGTGAAGGGTCGAGTTTCAAGGAGCAGAGAGTATCAACACAAGTCTTGTCAGCTTTCGGCCAGCTAAAGAGTTTGCGAGCCCTGAGAGACGTCCCGCTCAGAGGGAGATGCTGGTCGTAGCCCACTGCAGTCCAGGAGAGCTCAAAGGGTCTCACTTAGTAAAACTGCTTATAGGTTTGGGATATTATTGGCTTTAGTCATCAGCAAATTACTGGGATTCCAGCTGCGCTGGTACCGTTTCACATGAGTTACATTTCAGATAAGGAAGGCTCCAGGGCTGTCGGAGAATGACTTAAGATTCAGATACAGGATGCTGCAAGGTTGTCAGGAGAGGGCTGGGATACGTCTCAAGGTTGTTAGGAGAGAACTAGTTCTCTTTACTTCCATCCTCCGCCTCCACTGGGCAACAGCAGCATGATCCCCTGTCTTAGAGTTCCTGGCATGGTCAAAGGATGCTTAACCACCCGGCTCATTACACTTATGCTAAGGCCACATTAGATTTCCCGGGTTCGTCAATCAGCCCAAAGAGAGGGAAGAAATTCACCACCACATGTGGCACAGCTCCATCGAGGGGTAACATTTGCTCCTGCTTTGGGGTGGAAGGGGCTCAGCCAGCGCATTGCTGATGGTGGTGCTGGGCTGGGGCTGGGGACAGAGGGACAATACGCAGCTGGGTGTCACCCAGCCTTGCTCCAGACTCCTGCTTGGGAAGGGTTTTGCTTTGCAAAAGCAACCAAGCCTTCAAAAAAGCCATGTGGACAGGTCCCATCTGTTTGTTCCTGGCCCCGGTACAGGGGGGGAATTAGAAGCCCCGTGGCACTGGATGCAACGAGTGGGATAACGGTCCAACGTGCCCTGCCGGCATCACCCCGTTTGGTACCCACCGCCTGCCCGCGCCTGCCTGCGAGCTGCCCCTTGTGTCCCCCAGCCTGGTGGCCGTGTCCAAGCCGGGGACCAGCCCACTGGGGACCGAGCCAGAGATGATTTACAGCTCCACTGCTAATGCCTAAGGCCCAGGATAAAAAGGGATTGGACAAAGGCACTGGAACATGCATAGTCATTTATGAATATTACTAGATTACAGGCGGCTTACAGGCTCCCAGCTGTGATCAAACCCCTCCGGGCAGCCGCAGCAAGATAAAGACGATGGTATGTGCAACAGGAGGAGTAAAGCCTCTCCCAAACCTCCTCCAGCCCTGAGACATGTTTCTACACACACACAAAAAAACCCCCATTGTTTGTTTGTTTGTTTGTTTGTTTGTTTTAAAAGAATTTGTTGGATTTTGCCCAAAGCCCCAGCTGCAAACATCCCGTTTTGGCAATCAACTTCAGCAGTGGGAAGAATCAGAAAAGCAGCTTCTCCTTGCAGAAAGACAGAGAAAGACTCTTTATTTTTTTATTAGAAACCCCAACATCTCCCACCAAAAAATTTACTGAGAAAAGATCCATTTCTTTCTGGTTTCAATCCCTCCTCTGCTCAAGCCTGCACACATTCCTGCAGACACAGGCACTTTGCTGGTGTGATTTAGTCAGCTGCGTAACCAGATGCAAAGGCTGAATGGAAGGAAGACGCATGGGGTGAGCATGGTGCAGCCAAAATGTTTCTGTGCTCAAAATGCAACCTCAGCTCCCGGGTCTCCAGCACCCCAGCAGGATGCTGGCTCTGCCCCGCAGGGCTGCTGGCTTTGCTCTGTGTCATTGCACACATTTACATGGAGCAGAGGGGAGCAAGTGCAGCAAACCTCTCCTGGGAATCTCCTTGATGCCCTGGGGTACAGGCAAATTTCTGAAGAAGTCTTGCTCACAGCTACAAAAGGGCTTCACGGCGGGGAGGATTGCATGATTTCAGGTTTCCTGAAGCATGTTTCATCCCTGCAGGTTTGAGCACTGATAGGAGACCGTGGTGCTGGTGGGATCCTGAGACCCCGCTCGCAGCCTGACGCCAGCAGCATCTTTGCAAGTTCTCCCTGAGCCTGCCAGGCTAAAGGCAGCTCTGCTCACCCTGCAGCCCCCTCCCAGCTCAGCTTCTTTTCCAAGCTTATCTGACATTCACCCAGAAGTTCAGAAAGTTTATGGTAAATTTGCTCTCCGTGGTTAGTCTTGTTACAACCCTCTCCAAGGAACTGCAGTGATCAAAAGAGAGAGGAATTATTCAGAAGAGTGTAACAAGGAATAATGTGTCAGCAAGGGAAGATGGGGAGATGGGAAGTGAGAGAGTAGCAGGAATAATAACAATTATCTCTAGGTGAGTAATTTGCCCAAGGGTTTGCTTTCTGGAGCAAAAGGCTGAATTGCTGATGGGGACTGAGGGAGCCCAGATGATGGGGGCAGCTTTGGGATGTCCCACGCAGGACAGTGGTGTACAGCTGAGCAGTTTTGGAAGTGTTTCTGGATGCCTCGGGCCAGGCTGTGCTACGTGCCCGCTCCCAGCCCTCACAAGAAGCTCCCTGAGAGAACCGCAATCAGGTTTGGGCAGCCTCCGGTTATCCCCAGCGCAGTGAGGGATGCGGGCTGGAAGCCAGTGCTTGACTCTACAGCCTCCCAGAGGGCCTGATCCTGCTCACACACTGGGGCAGCTCGCACGCAGGCACTGCTCCGATCCGGCAGCGTTGCTGTGACTCCATTAACACGCAGGCACGGCTGCTAAATTACATTTAATAAATACCTAATGAGAAGATGACAGCCACTTCTGGACTCTCAGCAGTCCCTTTGGTTATTCGCAAGCTCAGAAATGTACAACTCGGCTTCAATAATTGATAGTCCACTAATGCAGAGCTCAGGGGTAGAAGGGGCCCCATTAATTACTGCTGGGCAGCCGCACAGCTCAGGCACCAAATGCCACCAAGCGAGCGTTCTCAAAATGATGCTAATAAATACAGCAGCTCTGCACGCTGCAAGGCACGAGCGGGTCCTGTCTGCTCCCTCCGGAGACAGGCCAGTGGTCCAGGGGCTCGGCAGGGAACTACAGCAAAGTGCAGTTAAAATTAAGGTGTTTCAGGAAAACTAACCCGACTGCTGGCTCCGAGTTTGCAGTGATTTCTTGGATGCAGGAGGGCTTGGGGCCAGACGTGCTCCCTCCAGCCCCAGGTGTCCGGCCCAAAGCCATCTGCTGCTGCACACCACTTGCTCCAGGGTGGAAACTGGTCTGAGAGGGCTCTGATGCATTTTCCTGTCTTAGAGCAGGGCAATCATCTTTCTGGAGTGCTTTTTGAGCCACTTGAATTATGGCCAGCAGCAGGTTCTTAGCATTGCCCTGCAGCTGGAGGGTGGGAGCTGAGCGGCTCCTTCCAAGCTGGCTGCAAGGTATGGGAAAAAAAAGGGACATCTGCGGAGTGGATTATCCAGTAAAGAGCAAAACAGAGGCAGAAAGAGGAGAGCTGCTCTACAAACCCCCCAGGAGACTGAGCCCTGTGTGCCTGCTCTGCTCCCTGGGCAGCCTCAGCCCATTGCGACACTTCATCTGTGCAATAAAAATGGTGAAATTTCCATCTACAGCAAGGGAGGAAGAGAGATGGCCCCCAAGCCTGTAAAGAGTTATAGAGCAAATGATCAAAAAGTCATTGTAAATCCAATCACATTAAACCCTACACTTCAGAAATGTACAGGCGTCTCCCTAAAGCCTTCCCCTGCTGCGGTAATGAATCTCAGGGTAATTTGCACAGCACCTGTCAATGAGACAATTTTCACCTTTCAATGAGGTTTTCAGGATGTTTCAGTCAATGGGATTTTCCAGGGGTAAAGGAGGAGGGAGGGTGCTGCGGGGGCAGAGGAGGCTGGTGATGAGCCCAGGGCGAGCCAGCGGTGCCTTGGGTGAACGATGGGCTCCTGGAAAGTCCGCATAAGCCTGGGCTGTGATGGATGTGTCCTGTCTCCCCCAGAAAAGCTTTCCTCCCCCTGCCACCAAGAAGGGCTGCTCTTGTATTTCGCTGAGAAGAAAACAATTTCTGCAAGAAAAAATGGTCTTGCGGCAGAGGGCAGCTGGGGAAGCAGCAGCAGGTCTGGAGAGGAGAGGGTTCACGATGTCACTGCGCAGGCTGCGGGGTCCCCTGTCCCCCCGGTGATGCTCAGGGTCTCCTGTGTCCCCAACTCCTCGCTGGTTTCTGCGTGTGCTCCCAACCCACCTCCTCCCGAGAGAGGATCTGTCCAAACAGCCAGCAGACACCTTGGCAAAACAACCTGTGTTTGAAGATGGGAAAGCACAGAGGAGCAGAGATTAATGGAAAGTAAATAGTTGCCTCTGTGTGCCTGGGGCTGGCTCAGCAAAGGCGCTGCCTCCAGTGCCATCGAGCCCCGCAGCAGTTTGCCAGGAGCATCCCGCTGATGGCGTGTGCTGGAGCTCTGTAAATCCAAGCAGCTCCTACAGGTCTTACCTGGGCTCAGACACTTGTTTGTCCCTTCAAAGCTCCCTTAAAACTTTTTAGCTAAAGTGTCTGGCACAAACCACTCATGCTGGATGCAGGCAAGGTGTCCTGGAAGAGAAGGATGTTAAATAAACAAGCCCTGCACATACACACATATACCCACCAAAGATGCAGGAGTTATTAATGCATATGCATAAAAATGGCATTTCATCAGGAGCACAATAATACCTCGGCCATATGGTGTTATATTTACCATCCACACTCAAAGCACAGCCCTTGTCAGCTCTGAAAGCTTCTAGCTAAAAAGAAGGTGGAGGTGATAATGGATTTTCAAAGAGACAATTATTTGCTGGCTCTGTCATGACGCATAGATCAATGGCAGATGTTTCTGCTGTATCCTGACCCATTTTTGATCCTGAAAACAAGTGTGTGTTGGGGCTGCCTGGCCTGTACAGAGCTTGCAAAGCCAATCTGGGAATCATCCGTATCTGCTTGTATTTGCAGCTCTGGAAGGGACAGGAGCCATTTACTAGTCTTAGGGACAGTGGGATTGCACTGGCACTGCTGGGGCTGGCCCAGACTGATGGGCTCTTTGGGAAGGTGGCCAGAGGGCAATGCTGGCTCCCTCCAGCAGCCGGGATGGGGCTGTGGGAACCCCCATCCCAGCCCTCCTGCAATGGGAAACACTCACAGCCTGCTCTGAGCTGGCAGGTCTGTTGCTTGACCTAACATCGAAGAAATGCATCAGTTCACTTTACTGATTACAACTAATCCAGGCCTATTTCACATCTGTACTGAGAAAGTCTTCCCTGGCTTCACTGTGGATCAACCTTTAAATAAGGGCTCTGGCTGGCTTTAAATCTCTGATTACAGCCGTCACGGGAGAGCCGTGCTGCCTGGGGGATGTCTGTGTGATGGGTATGTACACGCACATTTCAGGGGCAGGGAAAGGGCCTGATCCTTTCCATGGGAGGGGAGGCAGGGGGCTGGGGTGGGCAGAAGGAGCAGGGAGGAGCTGCAGAGACCTCCCCGTGTGGTTCAGCCCCGAGGGGTACCGGGGGTCCCTCCCCAGCGCAGTCCAAAAGGCACTGTCTTCCCTCTAGGGAAGCATAACTTTGCGGGCAGAGTTTTTAAATGTTTCCTGGCCATGTCCCACCTGGATGCTCTTTAAATCTCCATCCAGTTAAGGAGTGTCACAGCACATCTCCCGCAGCTGTAAGAGAAGAGATTTACAATAAAACCATTAGAGGGAAAAGCAGACGAGGCAGGATCCGCTGGGCACCTTTGGATGCTCAATGAGGGAGCACGACTCATGAATTTGACAAATCCTCTCCCAGACTGTGCTCAGACCCACCTAACGCTCAGCTGAGCGGCTCGTCCTTTGGCTGGGGGAGGACAGCAGCCGGGAGGTTGCTGCTCTGGGGAGCGATAATGGGAGAGGGGCAATTCTGTGACCAGGGCTGCTCCCCAAACGAGGATGGATGGAGCAACGATGCACCCCAAGCCCCGTCCAGGCATCCCAGCGGGTGCATCACCCTCTCCTTCCCATGCCACCAGCACCGCAGAGCTCACACCCCTGCCAATGCCTGCGGCTCCCGAACCAGAGAGCCTGAACAGCGTGTGGTGGTCTTCGCCCATCCCTGCAAGGTGAACCCTCAGCAGGCAGCCCAGGAAAGGGGTCCCTTAGGGGATCTAGGTCCTTTAGGGGATCCAGGTGATAAATCCCTCCATGGGTGCTCCGGCCACACCACCTGGGGCCAGGGCAGCGACTCCAGAGCATCCCCCAGAGCCTGCAGCCCCGCAGGGGGTGGGTGTCCCCGCATCACCCCCAGCCCGTTGCAGGAAGCCTTGTCTGGGTGAATAATTCTTAGGCATCATACTGAAGTACCTGGGAGATTATGATAGTTTAGGCAAGCAGATGCCTCCCTAGATCAGCTTCCTGCTAAATTAGCATTAGCTTTTTACAGCACCAGCAAGCTGTCAGCTGCTCAGAAGCCCCACTCCCAGAGCACACCAGTCCCAGAGCACACTGTTCTGCTGGGCTTTATAAATGACTTTGCAGTGTAATAAATGGCCTGCATCAGCTACAACAACAAATGGTTTAGGTTTCAAGACCCCAGAGGTGCTGTGCTTTGTGCTAAGCAAGGTAGGTTGGCTGCGGAGAGCAAAATGCTTCCCAGCGGCACTGCCAACCTGCCCGGGTGCTGCTCAGCAAGGCAGAGCCTGGACATGGGGTGGATTCCTCTCTCCCTCCTCTGACAGCAAACCCAGGACGTGTGTATCACCCCATTTTTGCAGGGAATAACGGGAGGCAGAGGGGAGACCCCAGCTGTGCAGAGCTCTGTGCCTTTTCAAAGCCCCCAGCAAAGCATGTCCAGTGTTGCAAAGGACACCTCAGGCAGGGGCAAGTTTTAAGTCCTTGCTTTTACCAAAAGCCCATGTAGGATTGATACTCCCTGCTCCCAGCATGTCCCTTGTCCCCATGAAGGTGGCACTACTGGGGGGCTGACAGCCCTCATGCTTGACGGGAGCTGCACCTTTGCAACCTGCCCATGCTGCCGCCCAGAGACCCTGCTCCCAAAAAGCCCCCCCGACTTTCTGATGCAAAGACAGTTATAAAAGGGACATCTTGGTCCCAGCTGGTCCCCGTGGCATTGCAGGGTGAGGGACAGGGAGGCTCTGGCTGCCTTGCAAAGCAGAGAGTGCCAGGGCACAGCCCTGAGACCCCAGGGGAGCCTTTCCACGGCGCCTGCTTGGGTGCTGACGCCCTGCATCCCCACACGCACCCATGTCTGCCTCTGCTCCCCAAAAACACCGGGCTCCCACCCTGTGCCGCTGCCGGGGCTGGGGATGATTTGATTTCCAGTCCTGAAGAGCACTTGCCTGGTATGGGCTGGTGAATAATTTATAGTTTGCTCATGAGAAGGCAATAGGGAGTGTGGAGCGGGGTGGGGGAGAATAAATATATATTTATAAAAAATGGAAAAAGCTAAAAAAAAAAATAATAATAATAATGCCCAAACCTACTCTGTAAACTGTTCCTTTGATCTAATCCAGAATAAATTATACATAATGGAGCTGGTTGGTTTTGCTTGCCGACAGCATGAATAAAAAAGTAAAGAGCAAGAAAGCAAGCCAAACCATTTGGGCTAATAACAATGTGCTCAGTGCATATGCTTCATCTGGTATTATTTTGCAGCAGCTAGCACAGATTTTCATGTGAAAGAAACCCATTTTTAAACTAGGGATGAGCTGGCGGTAATGCTCCACGATGTCTGGAGCATCCGAGAAGAATCTTTTTCTTTCTCATGCAAGACCAAGACATTACCCAATATCTTCTACTAAAGGATCTGGAGGTCACCAGGTCTTTCAAGACAATGCTTTGCTGCAGGTCTTAGGACAGATGCATTTACCAAAACTCTGAAACAAAGCCAATTCAACAAAAAACCAACCTTTTTGATTTACAAAACAGATCCACAGGAAAGTTTTGAGAACTCCAGATTATTCTCCCAATGCCTTCGCCTTCCTCCTCTTCCTCCCCCTCCCATGGAAGGGGACTATTGAGTGAGGCAATTTAACAGAGCTGATTTTTCATGAAGAGCTTAGCTTATTGCTGCAGGATGCATATTCATCAAGAAACACAGTCCATAAAGAATTCCCACCCAGCTTGGGAGCCAATTTGGTTTCAAAGGCTAATGGAAAATCACTACTGTTAAGAAGTCGGGCTGCACGCTTGCAGTGACTTTCTCAGGCGAGAAGGGTATTGACCAAATAGCCAATGCTCCAAAAATAAAAATATTCCGCCGGGGTTAGTTTCAGCATCCAATTAAAAATCCTAGCAAAAATACCAGCCCTTTTAACCATGCAATTACAGAGCCAGGGAATCAGACAGGTGCTGATATGGGGACAGCCAGGGTCAGCCACTAGCTGAAGATGCCTCCTCAGATTTACTCTTTTGTCATGAAATGAGAAAGAGTGAGAGAGAGGGATCACCAGTGGCAAATGGCAATCAATTAGCTTGGGAAGAATAAAAGGTCTCTGCAGGTCTGCACTTAATCGGCATCCTCAGCTAAGGAGGGCTGCAGCCTCCCCCCAGCGATGCCGATGTCGAGGCCGATGCTGAGGACGATGCTGGCTCAGCCCTCGCGACCATCACTCCCCTGGCAGAGCAGACACTTTCGGAAAAAATCAGCCTGCTCTTTTTTTGAAGGAAAGCCACGGTTTTCCTACTGGATTGCTGCTTTGGGATCAAGGACAGCTTCCATCACAACCAGTTGCCTGCTCTGGACGGCTGCTGCCTGCAAAGGGGCTGCACTGGTGTGGGGACAAGCCAGCAGGTCACTCCCTGCACCGCGAGCTCACCACAAGCTCACCACAAGCTCACTCCGAGCTCAACGGCAGCCTCCGCAGCTGATCGCCTTTCAGAAAATTCACACAAGGAGGCTCACGGCAAAACCAAGGGTGAATTTAATGTTTGGCATGTGAAATTATGCTGCATATCAACACTCAGTCACATCTGTACAAAGTGAATGGGCTGCTTCACAGCTCTTTTAGCTGCGACCCTCTTTTTCACCATTTGAAATGTCTGTTTATTTGTTTGCAGTTCTTTTAAAATCCACCTTGAGGGAATTCACTTTCCTCCTCCCATCCCAGCTCAAGCCACGACGCTTCAGCTGAAGCACCAGACGTGTGAGGGGAGAAATGGCAGCAGAGTCGCTGCCTTCATCCTGGGCTCCAGAGCATCCTGAGGGCAGCAGTGCTCGCGCAGCCCTGGAGATGTGCTGAACACGCCTTAGCTTCTCCCTAAAGGTGCTTAGCTGTGCAGGAGGGGAAGAAACATCTGCAATGATGCTTAATTCTTCTCTATAGCTTATTCAGTGGTGGAGCCAAAGGGGTCTGAGCTATTCTCATCATTTTATAGGTGGGCAACCAGATTGTGAGGTGGTGTAGGAGCTCATGACCCGTGGAAGAGGAGCGATGTAGGGACAAGCTTTGGCTCATTGTTGTCGAGCTGTGGGAGGGTATCCACAAATCTCATAGCTGCGCCAAAAAGACCAGGTCAAAGCAGCACCTGAAGCCATTTCAAGCATCACCCGTGCAGGGCTGAGCTGTGCTCCAGGAGGATGCAACTGGTTGTTTGCCAAACTAAAGCACCGTGCCGTGACTCACACCTACCTGGAGAATTTCCATTCGCTTCAGGTTCAGGGGGTCTCACTTGCATGTAAGAGATGTGTCGCTAATTGGTACCTGGTTGCTGTGAGTTATTCAAAGGAAATATTAGCCCTGAAGCCTGGGTCGAAGAAAATGAGTTACCTGCGACCGAGCAGAGACGTGGAACAAGACAAGCAAAGTTTCAGCACCTTGCAGATCAATCACAATTATAAATCTAGTTAGAAGTAGATGAATGTTCACCGAGGTCACTTAAGGGCACTCTTATTAGAGAAGTCTATTAGCAAAGAGGCTAATAATATATGTTAGGCTGCCAAAGAGTCTAATTATAAACATCACATGATGGCACAGGCTCATCTACTCCCTGCTGGTGCCTTGCTTTCCTCCAGCTTCGTGCTGGAGATGGCACATTTTCTTGGAGAAGATGCAGATGTTCCTGCAGTATCCATGGGCCCAGCTGTGTCCGTCTTTGCCCCACCGTGAGCCCCCAGCTTCAGCACGGCGCTTCTGCCGGCACATCAGCAGCCGTCTGCTCCGGGGCTGGGGACTTGGCTGGGGTCAGGCTGGAGCTGGTGTTGACCACCCGCACTGCCCAGGTCAGAGCAAGGGGAGACAGAAACCTGCTGAGCCATGTTTTCAGGGACAGAGAACGGTGCAGAACACCTCACTCGTCTCAGACCTCTTTTTTTCTCTGAGGGGTGGTGTAGGTTGTCATGGTTTACCTGGGACATCGCCTGTCATATATAACTTGGTTAATCAGCCGGAGCAAGCGCTCCTGGATTCACGACATGTGGCCAGGTTTGGGGTTTTTGCTTTTTTTTAAAGCTCTGCCTTTGCTTTCTGACACTGTAACAGCCTTGGGTGGATTAAATACAGTTTTCATCAAAATTCCTCAACCCACTGGGGAAATGGACATCCCCCCCATGTTGGGGTTAACTCCTGCAGCACCAGGCTGCCCGCAGCGAGCTCTGCTCTGCAAGCCCTTCTCTTGGCCCCTCGCAGCCCGCTGTGCCCACGCATGCCTGACATTGGACCAGTGGCCCTGAGCTGTGTCCAGCCTGGAAAGGCAGGAGAGATCAGGAGCTTTGGATGTGTTTTTCACACGAGGAAGCCCCAGGGTGAAGCTGAGCTGGTTGCTGAGATTAGTCTAATGCACATGCTCCCCCGCTGTACTCAAGGTGGAAAGCAAGTGGTATAAATGATTTCTAGGCTGAATTTTTACCTTATCATGATCTGCATTTGCACCGTGTGCCTGGCATGGGCTCAGCGAGGCTGTCCGCTGCTCCGCTCCACCCGGGAAAGCTGGCCATCGAAACCATGCCCCAGGTTTCTGAGGACAAGGCATTGTGTAACGTCTGCCCCCAGCACGTGCTGGATCAGCTCCCCAGCTGGTATAAATCAAGAGAGATCCATTGAGGTCAATCCTGGCCAATTGTATCCACTTAATCTTCTCTCGGGAGGCACCACTTAATTGATTTGCAGAGTTTGCAGGGAGTGGGCCACGTGCGCCAGGCATCCTCTGCTACCCACCCACCTTCAGAACCCACTCAAAACCTCTTCCCAAAACTTCCAGAATAGAAACATCTTAAACAGCGTCTCTGAGTGCCACAGCCCGCCTGGCAGAGAGCTGAGAAGCAGCTCCTTTCGGCTGGGATCCAGGATGGGGAGCCAGGCATCCAGGCACCTAGCACTGCCGAACCAGGCTGGTCCAGCATCAAACTGAACCAGCTGCCCCTAAAACCATCAGCTTATTCCAGAGGGTCACAGGTAACTGCTGGTGAGCACCCCTCACCCACTCACAGCCCTTTTCCTCCATAAATCATTTTTTTTATTTTTCATATCACGGCAGGAAAAAATTCCTGGAGGTTGCAAACGGCCACAGATGTCTCCAGCTGATGAGTTTCCACTGGGAACTGGTGGACTTGCTGGGGTTTGGCAGGTTTGTTTTGGGAAGGAGAAAGGCACTGAAATGATGTGGTTTGGATTTCTGCTTTGGTGGTCCCTGTCAGCAGCCCCCGAGTTGCCGGCACCTGCAATGCCGGGGCCAGCAACACCCCCGCTGTCCTGGCCCCCATCCCAAACAGCCTTCACTGCAAATAGCATTGAATCTATTAATTTAAAAGTAGGCAGGATGGAAGCTGTCCCCATCAAAGCAGCCGGTGGGCTGGGAGGGCTCTTCAGCTGCTGGGGGCTGGGTAGTTCTGTTGCCATTGTGGCTTGGGGTTTTTTTTAAACTGGGATTTATTTTCCATTATATTTGTCTGAAATGCTTGGGGGCTGAGGTGGAAAGAGTGAACATCTGGGAAGGAGGATTCTTGATAATTCATATTCCAGGATGGTCCTGCTCTCAGCCCCAGCAGGGTTCTCATATTTAATTAAAAATTGTAAAATATTTACACCTATTAAGTGCAGTGATTTCTCTCCCTCCCCAAACCCTCTCCCCATTCGAGAGAGAGGGAGATGGAGCAGGGCAGTGATATTTGTGCGGGATCTTTCACAAACACTGAAGTAATTAACAGCCTGGGAGTTTATGGCCAGGTTATTTTTTCTGGTGGATGTTTCCATCACAGTAACCACTGCAGCAGCTTCTGACTTCAATGCAAAGCACAAAGCAAAGGGAGGCTTCGTGCGGTGCTGAAAGTGTTGGGGCTTTGCAGGGGAGCTCTGCACAGTCTTCAATGCCGGGAGAAAAGAGAGTCATGGAAAAAGCAGCTTTTCCTGACAGATGATCCCTGTGACCAGCCCAGAAGTAGCTGCACTGGGGACACAGCATGGGAGAGGCAGCTCAGGAGTCCCGTTCAGGGAACTTCCCAGTGCAGGCGCTGGGTTACAGCACTGTCCTTCAGCCATTTCTTCCCAAATTTCTCAGTGCATGTGAAACTGGAGAAAACTGGGACAACCCTGTTTTTCCGTGCTTTCACTGTTTTAATCAGTTTGGTAAAAATTGTAATATTTCATCAGCGACTGTGTTTTCTTATGGGAGACGAAGATTGCTGCAGACAAATTTATTCTGCGATAGAAAAATTGCATTGGAAAGCTGGCGTGTGTTCATCCTGAGGCCCAGGGAAGATGCTGCTCTTGCTCTCGGCTGAGCAAACACGCATGGCTCCAGGCCCGGCACCGGCACGACGTGCCTCCCAGGGCCAGGCACGTGCTGCAGTCTGAGGGCTTGGACCTTTGTATTTTAAAGGGAAAAAATAGCAAAGACCCCAGGATATCCCCAGTGCCAGGCAGCACCATGAATTTCCCTGGGGTGCTGGGGGCCCGTGCTCAGTGCGCACTGCAGCCAGTGGAGCTGAGCACGTCAGGGAGTCACTGGGTGCCACTGGTGAAGAGGAGCGACCACGGGCACAGCTCCCCATCGCCAGCACCCACCTCCCCATCCCTGTCCCCTGTGATCAGCCTGGCTGACCCGCTTCCACAAAATGAGCCAGATTTTTCTAAAGCCTCTCTAATAGCTGGCTAGTTTGCAGGCTGCATGCTCCTGCTCCCCCAAGGATTTACCGGCCTCGAGGGGAGAGTGCCTGTGGTTTAGGGATGCTTCCCTCATGGAGGACTGCTCTGCAGCTCCCACCGAGCAGGGGGAAGCCACATGGGTCTCATCCTGCACCCAGGGACACGGCTGCCCCATGGGATCTCTATGGGATGGAGCAGTGGCACACTGGGGTGCCCAGCTTTGATTGCCTTCCACTGTCACAGCTGGTGAGGCAGTGGATCCAGCTGATCCCTGGTTAATTTAACCTCACTAATGAACCCCCTTGGTTAATGTAGCACAGCAAAGTATGGGAGAGAGGTTTTTCTCCAGGTAGGAGTGTGTGAGAGAGACACGGAGAGATGCAGACAGCATCCCTGGGCTCGGACGCGCAGTCTGCCCCTGGCCAGTGACCGTGGCAGGCAGAGGCTGGACACGCTGCCCCGGTCACCATTCCCACGCTGCAGCAGCTGGAGGTGAAATGAGTCTTGTCTTTGCAACCAGAAGGTGATGCAGGGCAAAAATGTTTTGCAGCTGCAGGATAAAAACGGTGTTTGAAAGCCCCATGTAATGGTTTGCAAATTTTACAAGTGCCTAATGGGGTGATGAGTACTGCAAAGCTCATGGGTCATGTTTTTGCAATATAATTACCTTTCTTTCGCCTGCCTCTGCCTCCTCCCTATGCTCTTGCTCTTGTAAACACCCATTCCCACAAGCATCCCTTCTACCCTAGGGATTCTCCCCATCCACTTCATTTCTCCTCCAAATACATCACAAAAGTCTTTCTCCTCTAATGGGTAGCATGCTTCTTTAGGATATTTTAAAATCAGGATTTGCTATCTACTGCTTCTGCCTGTTGTATTTTTTCTAATTTTCTTGTGAAAAACAGCAGCACTTTATTGTGAGCTCTGATTCACTACCTGCAGCGCGACAGCCCTCTGTGCTGGTCCCAGGCACCAGCAGGTTGGAGCTACCCTGACACCACAAGCTGCAGAGCCCCCCCGTGTGTGCAAACCCAGGAGGCTTTTTATTCTCACAACCACCTTGCTGGTAGCTTGACATGAAAGTACAGGGCTGTGCTAGTAAAGAGCTGTTGTCCCCTTTTAGGGGTTTTATTACTTCTTAGAGGAGCATGAAATACAGCACCAGACCGAAGTGGCCCTGTTCGCCCTGCCTCTGCCCCACGGGCATCACCCGCACCCTTCCTGCTTGGTTTCTTTCACGGGACGGTCTTGCACAGCATTTCTGGTCACTGTTTTGGCCCATCCTCGAGACCACGGTGACACTACCCACCCCAAAAGCACTAACCCACTGTCCATCTTCAGAGGAAGGCTGTACCCCGCAGAGACGGCGATATCTGACTGTACCCAGCTCTGATTTCCAGACCAGCACTGGAGCTGAGACCAGCAAAATCCGCTCTGCCAGTGAATGCTGGCGCCACGTCCCAGAATACAACTCCAGCAGTTAGAGCCCACCACGGAAAACCTCTGCTCCAATGTCCCTCCACTTGCGGGAAGGGGCCCCAGTAAGGGATGGCAATGGGGCATATCAATAAGCATCCCACCATCCTGAGCTCCCGATAGCTCCACAGCTGTAAAGTCCCCTGAAATCCCCAGACTGGCTGTAGTATTTTATATTTGTATTACACCAAAATCAAGAAACCCGGACTGAACTGAGGCTTAGGGCAGGTCAAACACATAAAACAGGCAGGCAGTGAGCTCGGAGCAGACACGGGACACTGCCAAGGGCAGTGTTATCATGTCCTTTGCATGGATGAAAAATGAAGAGCAAGGTCCCACAGCACACTGGCAGAAACCTACCATCGCCCGCGGTGCATCCTCCAAATGCCGCTGAAGCCCCTCACCAAAGTCCTGGCCTCGAGCCTTGCTTGCCCTAGAAGTCTCTCCTGGCTGGCCTCTGCAAACCTCGTGACCCCCCCACCGCAGGCAGGAGGCAGCCAGGAAGGGCTCACTCTCCCAAAAACTGTCCCGGTGGGACCGTGTGCTGCCCTGCACACCGTTCATCCTCCAAGGAAGGGATGTGTTGGTACCGGGGGCTCAGGAGCATCAGCGAGGGTGTCACAGCGGAGGCAGGGAGAGCAAGGCTGACCCAGGGTGCTTTGATGGAGACATCTCTCAAGGAATCCTAAACAGCCTTATTAGATGTTTTATTCAGTTTTTATAAGTATTCCTTCCTGTGAAAGAGTAAATGAGGAGCCTGGGGCAATGCCAAGGGGTCTCTTTTTGTTCCTCTTGGCAGTACATCAGCTTTGAAATTATTTTGTGCCATACGGAAAAACAACATGCAAATTCAGGCCCCTCTCCCTTATATGTCCCCCTCCCCTCTCGTCTCTGCAACCTCTCTCCTCTTCCTTCTGCTCATCCCCCCTCTTTTAAATGCAGATCAGCCCTGGCACTCCTCATTCACTCTCTCCCTGTGGTTGGGAGGTGACAATTGTATTTTTCCAATTCAATCTGTTATCAGAGGGTGGAGGGTTCCTTCTTTCTGTCCTTGCTTTCCTCATTGCAGGGCGCGGGGGAGGACCTGGTGCACAAGCAATGCAAAGAAGTAACAGAAATAAGGCCGGGGCGATGCACGCCCGCCGCACCGCACCGGAGCATCACAACGTGCCCTGCGCTTGGGTCCACACACCTGCCTGAGCTGCTGGCAAGCATGCTCGATGCTATATGAGAAATGCCAATATCTGGAGCAAACTGGGTGTAGGAGCGGGACGGTGGGTTCCCCGAGGGGGAAAAGGGCCACTTTGGGTGCAAAGCATCAGTTTGCACAATCCTGCAGGAGATCCAGAGAGATGCTGCCGGGGAGAAGCCAAGTAGGTCTGAGTCAGCTGCTGCCGGAGCAAAGGTTTAACCTGAACCCAAGCATCAACACCAAAGCAGGTAGAAGAAATAATTGCTGCCCTCAGCATGCCAACAAGGAGGGAGAGCAGGGCTGGACTCTGTGGTGTGGGGTGGTGAGCGGAGTCAGGCTTTCCACTGGTGGAAATCCACCGCGAGCGTAAAGTCTCACTCTTCAAAGCACCGAAAGCATTTCCCTGCGATCACAAGGCTGAGAAATCCTCTACTGCTCTTTTTTCCTATTTGAAAAACCATTTTAAAAAAAGAAACTCTGCAAACATCTATAAAAGTTGTAAATAAATTATAAAAGCAACAGAAGGGAAAGCTGAAGAGGAAAATCCATTGGTGGCTGAGAGGCAGTGATGTTCTCCAGGGGCTCGCAGCCACCCCCAGCACTGGCCCAGCACCCGCTGGGTGTTGTTGTATTTGAGTTGGGACTTGCCCCTCCATGTCTGCATAGCTAAAAGGGCTTTGGGTAAGATCAGGTCTTCTCTTCTGATCCTGCTTGGAAAGCCCGAGTCAAACACAAGAATTTCTCAAAGCGCAGTAGGAAAAATCCAACCCATTAGCTGTTCGAAAGCCTCGCAGTGCTGCGCCTGGGGGTACTGTGGGTGCCTCTCGACAGCACCCTGAGCTCCACGGGATGCTGATATGAACACATTTGAGCTGGGATTTGAATCTCCTTCCAGCATTTAAATGCCCCTGAAAACTCAAGGAGTTAACAGCAAATCTTTCCTATTTACCCAGGAGCCAGAAGAGGTGGGTGTGTTGCATCTGCAGCATGAACGCTACCCTTTCCCAGTAATTGCACAAGAGAGGAGCACTCAGCCGGGGTCAGGCTGGGAATACATCCAGCATTGTGTAGCTGAGTGGGCAGCCGCAGCAATGGACATTAAAGCAAAAAGCATGTTCCTGGCACCCGTGGGTGGCTGCGTGCTCCAGGGTCGGGGCAGGCGGGAGGCTGGATGCACAGGGTATTTGTGAGCTTGTTGCAATCTTGCAGTGACCAACGTCTCCTAGCGTGGCCGTGGGAAAACCCAGCTCTTGAGTGTCAGCTGTGGGAATGAGCCAAGGTTTTAGCCAGTTTGGGCTAAAAATTGTGATTTCTGAGCTTCTCTGCCCTCCTGCACCATCCCATTGGCCCCTTCACTCCCGTGAAGCTCATGCTGATAGGGGTAAAACCAAGTGGATATATTCCACCACATGCCGTGAACTCTAACATCTTGCAATTATTCCTGCAGAGAGAAAAATACTCTGGTAGGAATTGAGTGAACTGAGCCCCACTGTGCCAGCCGGACATCACTTCTTTATCCACTTTTCAGGCATCTTAGCCTCTCTCAGTGTCTTCCTAGGGGAAAAAAAAAAAAAAATCTAATCTTGTCCCAGAAAAATACAGTATTTAACAGCTTCCAGCCAACACTCCTCTCCAGCACTTCTGCTCCAGTACATTGGGATCCTGCTCCATTGCTGGTCAGAATCAGAGGGTTTGCTCTGTTGGGGTGCTGGGGTTCAGGTGCTGCCAGGGCTCCTGAGCCCAGAAACAAAATTCCCCCAGCTCCCTTCACCTTTTCCCGCTGCAGATGTGCCTGGAGATTTGCTTCACAGCACTAGGTGAGAGAGAAACCAGGCAGCATGGTGAGGAAATGAGTTATACCCAGGGGGCTGGAACTGCAGCAGGTGGGGATCCAGCAGCGGTCCTGAGCGGTTTGATCCAAAACACAGATAAAAAGAGAAAGGTTGCTCTGAAGAGCAGTCTTAGAAATGCAGATGGCCTCAGTCACGGGGGCTGGAGGGTCACATCCCCAGTGGACATAAATTGATGTGGTGCCCTTAAATCCCAGGCAGCTTTTCGCTTCCCGGAGCTCTGACCCGCTCGCCTCCTGGCCGTCCTCTTGCCTCGCAGCCTTTATTAAAAACCTGCCTCGGGAGATGTGAATGGCATGAAATATTACCAGAGATTTGCATAAATAAAACTCCCTGAAACAAATTACTTTAGTGGTGCAAAAGTTCACGTCAGAATGGCCCACAGGGCACCGGGGTGACTTCGGGAGCATTTCAGCATTGCTTAATGCTGTCAGCATCACGCTCCAGTTTTCCCAGTGATGAGGCAGGAGCAGAGCTCTGCTGATGGGACCGAGAACAACCTCTCCAGAGAGCCAGCCTGCTTCATCACCTGCTGGGTACCAGCTGGGCAAACGAGCATTGCCATGGGGCTTGCACCAAAGCCACAGGCAAGCAAAGGCAGGACACACTGCACGTGGCTGGATGCTTGCATAGGTCTTTTGGGGGCTGCAAAAGGACCGTCGTTGGCTTTGGTGACCCCCTCCAAGCAGCATCTCACCCGGTCAGCCCGGGTGGGCGTCCAGACCCCGCACAGAGAGCCCTTCCCAGGAC
Organism: Haliaeetus leucocephalus; assembly: GCF_000737465.1. NCBI lineage: Eukaryota > Metazoa > Chordata > Aves > Accipitriformes > Accipitridae > Haliaeetus > Haliaeetus leucocephalus. The sequence continues at coordinate 2,665,427 of NW_010972742.1, read as the reverse complement.
CGAGCCCAGGAAATGTTCCCCGGGTCCCGCTGATGCACAGCTCCCTCCAAGGCTGGTTTGATTTGCAGTTTGGCATCGCGGGATCTGCCTGGGCAGGTTGGAGTGAGCTCTCAGCTTCTGGAAATAACTCCTCCACCACTATTCCATCAATACTAGCCTCAGTACAGTCGATTGCTTTTTGTGTTTCTTCCCAATGCACTGCAGCACATGTACAGACACATAAAAACACAAACTAGTATAAATTACCTTCCAGGCAAAGCCTGAGGACTTATAAATTGCTTAAAAATCAAAGCACATTCCAGGGGGGAAATGCAGTAAATTGGAAGGGGAAAAATGTGCATATAAGCTTTTAATAAAAACAGTGTCATGGAGGAATCTCACAGTCCTTTCAAGATGTTAATTAACTGAGTCCCAGTACACCCCTTCGAGGCAGAGAAGAGTTAATGCCCCTAACTATTTTCCAGATGGATGTGTACGTCAAAGCCTGCTGAAACACCTCACCCCATGGAAGGGGGAGCATTTCAGGGTGCCCTCCTGGGGTGTTGGAGAAGCAGTGATTTCGCAGCTCTGCTGTGCTCCGAGCAAGCCAAGAGTCAGCGCTGAATGCAGGTTTCCTGGGCGTGCAAGCCAACAACAGCTTTTCCAGGGGAAGGAAATAGCATCAGAGGGAAAATAGTTTGGAGAAAAAGCAAAAACAGCAACCAAAAAAAAGGGGGGTTCTAAATGAAAAATATAAATTTTAAGTGCAACCCCAGCTTGCTTCATTTCAAAGCGATGAGGTTTTAATGCCAGAAGCTGGAAGACAACCAGCAAGTGATGGAAAGGAGATTCGGCTTGAATATCCCTGTTGGGAAAGCAGAGACCTTCACGCTCACTTGACTTCAGGAACCGGAGCTGTGATCAATACACCCAATATTGCAAGCTGGGTGATCGTAAAACATTTGCTTTAATTACTCACATACTGCAGCCGAACAGCGAGCCCAGGTTAAGGACCCACAACCTCACCGGGGTCACGGTGGCTTTGCCAGGCAGCCCCTGCCCACCCGGCACGGCCACCACGCGCGGGGACCACCACGCCGTGTTTCGCTGCTGTACTCGCCCCGGGTCCAGCCTGCTGCTGACTTTCCCAGCAAGCCTTAGTATTTTCCTGGCTAATCTTAGCAAAGCCTGAATCGGAATAGGGATCAATGTGTGAAATGGAATATGTTGAGATATATTCTGAATATATAGCTGGGAGCATTTCATGATGTGAAGCCAGCAATGACTCTAGCAGTGTTTTTCCCCAGACTCAATCTTGGCACACTTTGGCTTTTCCTCCCAAGGACCCATTAGTCACTCCTCTGAATATAAACCAGGCTTGTGCGTAGCAAATCACCCAGTTCCTTCAGTCTTTCAAAGATTCCTCACATTGTAATTCCAAAATAACATCACAGTTCTTTAATGATCAATAGCAATTACTAAGTCATTTATATCCAATAAAGGCTGCAGCAGGAGGTCTGTGTGATACATTACTGTATAAATTCACACTATGAAACAGATTAACAAAGCATTATGAAAAGCAAGCTTATTATTTGCATGAACACGAGGCTCTAGAGCTAATTGAAGCAATCCAGCAAAATGTCAATGACTTCTTTTGTATATGAAATATTCATTAAAGGCGAGCACTTATTTGTGAGCGATTGTTTATTTATACCTTTTCATTTGCATTCTGCTATAAAACTGGCTGTCTTTCCATTAGGGTGCAGCCAGCACCGCTTTCCTTTGGAAACGCTGGGTCTTTAAAATTGCCTCCTGTCTTACGAGAGCGGTGGGGGATTTTTCTTGAGCAACGGTTGCATCAGCTGCATCAGGGCTGATGGGGAGGGAAGAGGAGCAGTCGCACGAGTGATGAGCCTCCTCGCTCCTCCTCATCCTCCCTCTGCCCTCTTCCCGGCTGCTGCCCTGCTTGTCGTCACACGGAGGTGAGCGTTGGAGGAGCCTCATTTAATGCCACCTTGGACACCCCGGATCCTCTACAGGAAAATCTGGGGGAAGTGCCAGCCTTGCAATGTTCTTTTTTTTTTTCTGCATGTTGAGTTGATATTTTTATGCATTTATTAATGCTAATGAGCGTTGTTTGCCCCACGGGACGGCAGTGCGGGGCGCTCAGCCGCGCTGGGCAGGCAGAGGCGTAAGTGTGGTGACGGACCTTCGGAGTCTCCCCAGGCACAACCCAGGGCGATGGGACGAGCACCCCGCTGAGGTTGGTGCAGGATTGTGCCCTCATGGTGTCACCCCCGGTGAGCCCGAGGCTGGTGGGGGCCATGGGGTGGAGAAGCGGGGCTGTGCTCAGCCAAGAAAGAGGGCTGGTTCCCCTTCCCTCTCCCCAAACCCACTGGAAACGGCTGGTTCATTTTTTTTATTGGCGCTGGGTCTGAGGCATGGGGCGGCGAGTGCTGAGCAGGGCACGTGGAGCCAGGGAAGATCCCGCAGAGCCTTAAGGAAAAGCATCCCAAAAAAGAGAGCGAGCTGGAGGAATAGCCCCCCGCTTTTGCACCCCCTCATGCCATGTGCCCCCGGGGAGGAGGAGCAGCGGGACACCGAGGGTCCGGGCAGCATGTCCCCTCCCCACACTTGCTGCATTCTCCATTTTAAGTCACAAATGAAGTTTTTCCCGAGCCCATCTATTTGCGAGGACAGCTCTCAGACTACAAATCAATGCGCCACCATATCTTATTTGCTCTGCAGCCAGCTGAGCAAAACAATGTAGCACCAACAGAGACATGAATCTCCTTCATTTATCTTCGCGTTAGAAAAATTTCAAGGCTGAAGCTTTTTTTGGCTATTTGGTGGCACTGTCAGGAGTGTGATGCGTTACAAATGGCTGGACGGGGGCTCCATATTTGTTTTCTCTGTGATTTCCTTGGTCTAAATTGCAGTTTTACTAACACACATCCCCAGTTACTGGAGAGATGAATGTTTGACCAACAGCTTAGGACAGGATGCGAGGATCAATCTTGCATCACCTCTTGGAGGGAAGCTGCAGGGGAGATGAAATTGTAATTATCCCCAATAACGCCGAGGGGAAATGCCCATGCATGCACCAGCAGAAGACCCCATGGCCGAGGACCAGCTCTCAGGGGCTCGGGGACCCTCTCCTCCCTGGTGCTGGAAGGTGCAGGGGGGGATCTGCCCCAGGGGACCGAGGCCCGTTCCCCAATTCCTGAACAGAGCTGCTCCTCAGCTGCTGCTTTCCCTCTCCCCCAGACCACCAGCAGGACCTGCTGGACATCACCCCAAAAAATCCCATTGGAAAATCCCTTCCCGGCAGCAACTTTTAGGATTGCAACCACAGGCATTTCACCAAGCGTTTTGCTGCTCCCCTGAGCTCCCTCTCCCACGGAGGGCGGTTTGCCCAGACCCCATCCCACCGCTCACCCAGCGACAGGAGCAAGCAGGCTCTTTGCCGGCCCTTCCCAGATTTCTCAGCACGTTACCGGAGCAGTGAAACCCCCAGGGACCCCCAGCCACATTGCACAGACGTGTCCAGCCCTCGCAGGTGGGAGCACAGCCTCCGTTTCTTGAGCGTCAGCAGGAAACACCAGACAAACACAGGCAATAACCCACCGGTCCCGCAGCCCCCACACGTCCATCCTGCCATTAACAGCAGCTGCTGTTTTTATTGCCACTTTATTAGCAGAGATACTGAGGGGCAGAGACTTAATTTATTTTTTGAAAGCGCCTAGCAAGCCCTGCTCAGTGCTTTCCCCAGAAATGGAAGGCAGCGGGGCAGAGTATGATGGAAAAATACCTGCTCCTCTTGCAGGAGCCCAGCGACCGGCAGCGAGCACAAGGATGCTGGGGATGAGCGTGCCCACGGATGCTGGGCAGCCGGCTGTCCCTGGCATGGCCGGCTCATCTCAGCCCAGCCCTCTGGAAGTGCCCGATGGTGTAAGAGGCAGCCGATGCCCATGCCGCAGAGCTGCGGGAGGGATCTGAGTGCTAGTGAAGCCATACAGCAGTGAGCAAATGGCTTTCGGAGCCACCAGCGGCACTGGGAAGCTGCTGACATCAGTGTGCTGGCTGGGCCCTTTAATGGCTTTTAAATCACAGAGGTTCAACAGGGAAAAAACAACCCCTAATGTTTACTCACACTTGCGCAGTCTCTTATTTGCATATAATTGCTTCCTATCACAACACGTACTATCCAGCGCCACCTTAATTACAGCAATGAGACCTAACGCTGTACAGGGCGTGCTAGCAAACAAGTCCTCTGATGCCCTGAGGAGCTGTGGCCATGTCCTGTGGCAGTGCAGGGGCCCACGGGGACATCACAGCAGGGAATTAATTTTAGAGAGGAGCACAGCAAAAAAAAGAGGCAGGTGAAAACAGGGGATCCCCCCCCCCCTTTTTTTTTTAATTGATCCCTATCAATCATGGGGATACCAGGGACACCCACTGCCAGCAAACAGGCATGGCTCACTTCTGCAGCAGACTTTTTTTTTCCCATTTAGCATGCAAACCCCGATCACTTAACTTCAAAAGCACATAAAAACTTCCCAATAATCACATTAATTTACCGTGATTATATAGACCTACTGCATGACCCAGCTCAAACCCTCGCTGTGCGCACACCCGGGACCAGACCCAGCACCCTCCAGCCCAGCACCTCAGACATGTTTTTGAAGGTACATTTGCCGGTGGCCTGGGCCAGTTGCAGGGTTTTCTGTTGCTTCTGTTTTTCAAGTTAAAAGATAAATAAACTCCCTGCAATGCCTCCTGGGCCTTTTGCAGGAGAAAAAACAGCCAGAGGCTCCCCTGAGGCTGGATTTGAGGTGAGGCATCGATGGGACGGAGCACCTCAGACGATCCAGGACTTCCTAAGCAGCACCAGCTACCCAGCGCTGGCAGGGGTAGGAAAGCGCATGGCACACATCGTGCCTGTCCTACTTTCCTGCTCATGTGATGGTGCTGATGATGATGCACTTGCAATGCATTTTTTAAAAGCCCTAGTCTGTCTTGAGAATTTAACTCTAGAGACATTTTCTGAGGATGATGCTAGAGATGTTGGAAAACATCATTTCCAGGGAGAGCTGAGAACCAGCTGAAACCAGTCCTCTGCGGATCTCCAAAGCTGTTAATTAGACAAGAATTAACACCCTGGGCAATATTTGATTCCTAACAAGGGCACATCTCCATTTCACTGGGATTAGCATCACCTGGACTCCTCAAGCTCAGTAACATCCTGCGGTACATATATCTGCTTTGCCCCCTCCCTGCCTCTCTTAACACTTGGGTGTTAAGAGGGCTTAGAAGTTTGTTAGGGCCTTCAGCCTCCCTTTTTCATTTACGTAAAGCATTTGAGGCTCAGGGAGAAACTTTGCTGAGGAGAGCCTGGTTACAGCAGGGCCAATGCAAGGTTGTTGCTGTGCGTGCTGGTGGGGGCCCTGCCCAGGGCAGGGGAAGGACCTCAGAAGAGCAAAGGATGCTGCTGGGGGGACTGTAGGATCTGCTTAGTCTGGATGGCCTTTCTTAGGCCCTTACTGCCCAGCATGGAAAACAAGGAGTTTTTCTTAGAATCACAAAAATTATTTTTCTTCCAGCAAGCAGCCTGTGGGGAATATGCCTGCCTCTCCAGGCAGAAGCAAAATAAAAACCAGATCACTCCCAAGTCAGTTTTGTTACCAGTTTTCACTCTCATGCAAAATGCTGAAGCACGTTAGCAAAACAAGCAGTCTATTTTATTTTGCAATTAAATATTCACTTCTGCCACAACCACCTGCCCCTCAGATGCACTGGAAGGCAATCAAACACTTAATGGGAGTGCATTTCAGGTTCACCTGGCAGCTCGCTGGGTTTTAGAGCATCCCTTGAACAAAGGTTTGAATGCGTGGTGGTCTCTGCGTGTCACTTCTGCCTGCAGCCCCTGCCAGCAGTCCTCCAGTTCTGGGGAAGCACTGTGGTCCCAGGAATTCAGCATTTCTCCTAAGAGGTCACTGGTTATGCAGAGACCATGAAATTTTAACTGAATGTTGCGGGTTGCCAAGGCACGCTCCTGTTTGGCAGTGAAGAAGGAGGGCATGGTGGATGGGCTGATGAGAGGCAAACGAGGGAACAGATTTAGGCTGACATGTTAAAGGAGGTTGAGATGCGCTAATTATTTCAGTAACAAAAGCTCTTAGGGGGATGAAGTGCCCTGTATTTTGTTTTATTGTGTTTTATTTTTCCTCTTCCCTAGTCCCACGCTCTTCCTTCAAAGACGTCACTGCGAGCGAGCACATGTGTTAGCTCCAATGATTTATTCAGGAGCCACATTGGCTCTGCCTTCCACTCTGACGGTCTCAGGATCTCAATATTTTATATGGAAATCTCCAGCTCTCTGCCCCTGTTTCTGCTTAAAGCTGTTTGTTTTGTACACTCCTCTCCGGGGTGCAAAGACGTAATAGGTGCTGTGCTCCTCTGCTGCTCCAAAGTTTTTTCCAAGTTTTCTGGATGCTTTTGAATCTTTCCCTCCCCTCGGTCTCTCCAGCAGCCCGTCAGCAGTGTGACAGAGTGTGTGATGAACCCAGGATGGCACCACGTCCCCTGCCAGTGCCACCGTCCCCGTTCTGCGCCTGCAATTCATCCACGAGCCGCTTCTCCGGGTGACAGCCACGGCGCGACAGCAGGTTACAGCCATCCAAGCTTGTGCCTGGAGTTAACCAGGTTTTACCTGGGAGCGACCCTCCTTGTGGGTAACGAAACTCTCTTTTTTTGGACCTGAAGAAATGGCCCTTTTCAGAGCGGGTGCAGGAGATGGAGGGCAGGTTTCATCTTTTTCTGCACTGAAACATCTGCAAGGATTTGCTTTGTGCACAGAAAACCGTGCCTGGGATTTATGTTGTATTGGGGGATGCTAAAATCGCTGCTTTTCTGGGGCTTGCAGGGGCCGCATCCTGGCTCCTCATGGCCTGGCCGGCATTTTGGGCACCGTGCTGGGCTCCAGCACTGCAGGCAGCGGCTCTTTCCCTGCCCAAAAACACAGGCAGCACCTGCGCACTGATTTGCACATAGGATTAAAAACTGTTCCGAGGAACAAGAGAGAGAAGCACGTACAACCTAATTTCTTGTAGGGAGAGGGTAATAACATTGATTAATATTATTCTCCATAAATGGTTTTATCAAGCCTCGCAGAAACACTTGGCAGCGGCACCGTGTAACTTGTTACCGGTGATGAGTTGCCCTAACTCCGTTCAAACTCTGGGAGGAGAAGCGGGATGGAGACCTTCACCGGGCGAGGAAGTCTGGTGGGATGAGCTGGTCTCTCCCCTGAAAACCAGCGCAGAGTCCGGCCCCACTGTCTTGTGCTGGTCTGGAGGGAGCTGCAGGGGTGGAGCAGAGGGGCTGAAATGATGTCTCCTTGGGGCAGACCCTTCTTAGGGCTGGCTGAAAGTCGGGGACTTTTTAATTTTAATGGCTGCATTACTCCAAAAATAAGTCTTTTTTCAAAGGCAATGACAAGCCCAGCCCAAATCTTTGGCTGCTCAGGCCAGCTTTTCAGCTCCTTGGCACTTTTTAACCTTTTCGAACCCAAATTTGCATTTCAATTGAAAGGAGTGAGGGATGTTGACCAGCTCAGCATAAGCAAACCAGACCAGGAGGTTCAGCAAACTGCTGTTCTCCTCTGGAATATATCAAGAGATAAGGGGGAGCGGGGTGTGCAGGGGAGCGAGGATGCCCCAGTACCGGGTGCACGCAGCTGATTTCTGCTCCGTATTTACATCCCACTGCATCCCACAGCATCCATATGGAACAGGGCCACTAGCGAGGGAGACGTGAGCAACCAGAAAGTTATGGTTCAATTGGAGAGAATAAAGGAAACAACCAAGACGATAAATTAATTTCAAGAGGGAGAAAAATTCATATCTTTTACTGCTCTCCCAACAAAAACATAAAACAAACAAATCAAAGGGCTGGAAGTGCTTCCAGTCTGGGACATGACCTGACTGAACAACAGACTTTAATGTGGAGGGAGCTCCCACGAGGATTAAACCACTGATAATAAATTATTGAGAAATATTAGGCGGCGAATAGGCCTGATGCCAGATTGATTCACAGCGACGTTCGTGAAGAACAAATGTAAAAAAGCAAAAAACCCCTGAAAGCAAAGCAAAGCGCCAACAAGACCGTGAGCTTTGAGCAGTGAAAGCCTCACCCAAAGGCTGTTTTGGGCCACGAAAGGGACCTAGGCAGAGGCTTTTGTTCACATGGAGGATCTTCAAATCCCCAGGGACACAAATGGGCAGCAGAGCCCAGCTGGGAGCAACTCAGTGGGGAGCAAATCGGGGATTTTCCCCCATCCTCATCCTCTCTACCTTGGGCAGCCCCAGCTTTCCTCCATAGGAGGAACCCAGGCCTGGGCTCTGGGTTTTCCTCGGTTTGGCTGCAAAAGCTGCTGAGGAGCAAGAAACCTGCCATGTACTCGCACTGCTGTGCACGAGTATCCCGGGGACACAAGCATCCCAGGGGTACGGGAGCAATCCTGCCCACTTGCTGGCTGCCTTCTGTAATGAAGGGAACAAAGGAGCCACATGCAGACTCAGCCATTAAAGGTGGCTCGATGAATTTAATTTAATTTTTTTTTTGTTAATGCTGTTAATCACCATAGGCACACGTCAGGAGCCTTATGCATATTTAAACTGGGCCAGGAGCCAGTGATTTCTTGTATGCAATTTCCTAATGTTAATAATGTTTCCACTAGACATATTCAGGAAATCTGCCATTTTTTGTCCCCTTCTGGCCCATACTTTTTACTTTTAATTATGACCCAGTGTCAGCTATTGAATAGGTTGACGCATTTGAAGGGTCTGCAAAGATTTCTTTTTAATAATGCAATTTCTTCGCTGTAATAGCCCTATAACTCGAGTAATTAAAGAATCACGCAGGCAGTATGCTCTCAGATGCTGCCCATTCATTCTCAGCAAAACTTGCTGGTGGAAAAGATGCTCCAAACCAGGAGAGATCCAGGAAAAATCCAACAGGGACTGTTGCTACCCCCTTCTTTGGAAAAGTGGAGCTGGATGCCACTACTGCACCCTTGCAGATGATGCTCAAGCTGCAAAGGGGGGTCTCACCCCTCTCGCCACCACTTCTTACCCCAAGGGATGGCCCCGATTTGCCTGCAGGTCTCTCTCCCCACTCCATCCCATTGCCCCTCAGTGCAGCTGCCCCAGCAGCATCGTGCCCCCATGGGGGATGGCCATGGGGGGGACAGAGCAGAAGCACACCCTGGCAGGGCTGCCTGAATGGTTGGCAGTGGGTTGTGCTAAACGTGGAGCATGCCAAGGAGAAGGGAATGGTGCTGGTGCCAATACTCCTGCTTCTCGGACCGGCCGTACCCTCTGCCCTGCAGAACATCCCCCGGCCCGGGGGCACGAGCCCCTGCTGCTGCCCCGGGTGCAAGGGGAAGGTTTGAGCCATCGTCCTATGTCAGCGGGACACTGACAGCACAGGTCCCCTCCCTGGCAGCCACGGCGGGGAGGTGACAGATGTGCCAAGGGAGCCAGCCGGCCAGGTGATGTATCATCAGCCCCTGGCCATGCAGTGTCCTTTCCTCCGCAGAGCTGCTTGGAAAAATTAACTTTGGGACATGAGGAGGCTCCAAAACAGGGAGTCATCCTGCCTGCCTCATGCATGGCCCCACCAAGCAATGCTCTCAGCACTGCAGGAGCAGGGGGGGCTCATCTAGGGCTGCTGCCCCTGAGCTTTGGGTCCCCCCCAAATAGCCCCTCACACCTCGTGTCCCCTTGGCTCTCCCCTCGCCTCGTGCTAGAGGCATCCCTGGCTGTCACCAGCCCCACATAAGTGACTGAGGTGGGATTAAATGATGACAACAGTCCCTCCTGGTTTTAAAACCCATGGATCTGGGCTTCAGGGAATTATTCCCCAGGAGCTGTGGGGGAATGTTTAATTCATTCCTGTGTCCCAGTTGTCTGTTTGTATTGCTTTGCATCACAGTCAGTGATACATGCTGAGATTTGGGGGAGAATCGGGTTTTTTTATGTCTGTGCTCTTCTTCTCCAGCCTCAGTCGCTTCGAGCGCCGCTGTTTGTTGCTCTCAGTGCTGCTTGTTTCGGTGCTGGTTTACATTGCCCCAACAGAAGCTCTCACTGATGAAGTCATGTAAGGAACAGAGAGAAGGAAAATCTATTGCTGAACGTATTGATCTGCACATTTTTTTGAGTCAAGGCAGGCTGAGATGGTGGCAGCTGCTCTCGATGTCTGCAGTGCCGGGGGCTGCCGGGGAGGAGACGGGAGAGAGAGAGGCTCCGGCAGAAATAACAACCCGCGAGGAGGGCCGGGATGCTGAAATGCAGAATCCCACTCTGGGCCAAGGAGCAGCAGTCCCCAGAGCAGCGGGGGTTTGTGTTCCCATCCCCATCCCTGTCCCCTTCCTCAGCTTTTATGTATAAAGCATCACAGAGGGTCTGCTGGGTACATTGCATCCTGGGCAGCCCCTAGCCCAGCAGCTTAAATGAGAACCTGAGAACCTGAGACCACCTTCACAACCCCCCACCACTCCAAAAATTAAGGGTCAAATAAAATATAGCAGCAGAAAAAGCAGAGAGTTCGTTAGAAACTGACTCTCCCATAGCAGGATCTATCATTTATTTTGTACTGATGTGGCAGTCCACCGTGCTGATGGGATACAAGGAATTTCACCTATCACTCTGCTACTTAGAAAAATATCTATGAAAGTAAGAAAAGGAAAAGGCCCGGGGGCTCGGAGGGGCTCCTGCTGTTCTGGGGGTGGGTTATGGGGCTGGGAGCTGCCAGCGCCGGTGCTCTCTGCAGTGTTAGCACACCAGTTTTCTGCTTCCCCCATTTTTCTCCCGACTGCTCAGCCGTGTGAGACAGCTCATTAGAGCAGCCACAGATTTGAGCAGAAGAGATGATCAAGTTGTATGGGAAAAAAATAAACCATTTTAAGAGTGGCTGGTTTCGGTTCACAGCTGTCTGTGGCGTTAATAACATAATCGCCGCCTGCCTCCCCGCTGCCCCAGCGCGCTGGCTGGGTGGAGAGGAAAAGTTTGCTTTGCCCAACGTGGCGCAGCCACATCTGGGGCAGGAGCTGAAAGGAGCAGCTTTGGGGAATAACGCTGAGTTTTGACTGATGGAGAGGAAGATTTGGGCCAGGGCTCAGGATATAAAACCTTTCTTTCTCTCTAGGGCACCTTCGAGTCTGTGCAAGGGCTTGGGAACCGGAGCCTCAGCTGTACAGCTCAGACGAGGCTCCCAGCAGCAGGTACGAGCCGGCACGCTCAGTCCCCAGCTCCCGCGCTGCCAGGCACGGCTCGGTGCAGAGCCGGGCTCTGCCTTGGCAGGCAGCGATGCGGCATGTTTCTCGGCTGGCTGCCTGGGAAGCGCCGGAGAGCCAGGCTGGTGACACCTCTTGGCTGTCGCAAGAGGCTGGGATGTCCTGGATGAATTTTTAAAATGTGGGGGAGGAAATCAAACAGCTACTGTTGGCTCAGGACTTCTTCAACGCCTAGACACCACCAAAGTCCTGGGGACATTCAGCCAAGGCTTGCACTGTCATCGTCACCGAAATCACCAACCGGGGGGGACACACAGCCACCGGCACCCGCTGCCATGGATGCCAACGCTCGTGGGCTGGTGCCTTGCCTGGCACTGCCCCCACATTGGCACCTGGAAATGCTGTCCTTTCCCAGACCGTGCCTCCTGCTAGCCTTGCTCCCAGCAGATGGGTAGAAAAACCCTGATAAAATACATCAGCCGTAGGGAGAGGCCAGGAGAGAGGCTGCTCCTGCGCAGGGCTTGTGCAGTGCTGCACCGTGGCCGAGCATCCCGCTGGGCTCCCACATCCCACAGACCCCTGCATCCCGCCAGGCCCCCGCATCTCGCCATCCCCAGCACCCAGCCCACATCCACAGGTCTGATGAAATGTGACAGCGAACGTAAAATTAACCTTTGTGGAACCAAATAGGGGGTTTGCAGCAGAGCCATGAATCAGCCTCCTTGTTCAGAGCTGTTAGTGTCTAACCTGCCCTAGCTTCAGATACTCCATGCTGAATTTCATGGCAGGAAACATGTCATGCGTGTATAACTAAACCAAAGGGACCAAAAAGCATGTTAATAAATAAGCAATTATCCAGTCCTCCCACCTGGCTTATGTCTTAAAAAGGAGCTGGGTTTGCAGGGCTGGGGTGTGTAATAGAAGTCAATTCACCATGCTGAAGCTAATCGCCTGATTCATTCAAATTTCTCAATGAGAATAGGCCTGGACCTGCTGAGGAGAGTGCTCTGGCTCTGTCCTCCTGGGGCACAGCCTGGGGTGGCCACTGCGGCCACGGTGATGGGCTCAGGGCTGCGGGGAAAGGGGAAAAGTCTCCTGTGCTGGGGAGGATGGAGAGGCTGTTTCTGGGGAGTGCGGGTCGGAGCATCCCACGCTCCATGTTTGGTAAGAGGTTAATTTATCTGAAATGCGGGAAAAATGTAAGGCACTCTTTTCTTTTTAGCAACCAGATTTCAAAGGGGAAATGTTTTACTGTAAGCTAAGAAATAACACCATCGCCTTGCCAGCATGGTGCCCGGGGAACACCGGCTGCCCACACCTCCAAGGACCGTCCTTCGCCGTGACAGCATCTGATGCTCAGAGTGGAGAGGAGCGGGATAAATCCCAGCTTCGCCAAGCAGCTGGCTCTGCTCAGTGCTGATATTAAAAAAAGAGTGAGAAGAGAAATGGAGAGAGCCCTGAGAAGCCCGAAAGGTAATTAAGGTAAAACTCGTTAATATTTCAAGCCAGTGCTGTGCCTATTACAGCAAAAGGCCTGGCTGAAGCCAGGGAAGTGACGGGAAAGAGCTTGTCTCGTTGCGTAACGGCACATTATGGGATCAAAGCAATAAAACTTTAGAAACCTGCTGAAAGCCTTTGCAGGGCAAGGGGGGACGGCGCCTCTGGAAAAACCTGGGAGAGCAGAAAATAAAAAAGCTGCCAGTTCTTGTTAGACATGAATAATCACGCAGAAAAATTCCCTGCGATCCTCTCAGCGCTTTGCTAAGTCTCCTCTGGCCGAGAGGAGCCGGTGCGGCGAAGAAGGCTGCTGCTCCTGGGCTGTGATGGTTTTGGGGGCCACTGGGAAGGAGCTCGGCCCCGACTGGTGCAGGGGGGTCCCCGAGGGTGGGCAGAGCCAGGGAACTCCCTGGGACCCTCTGTGCCCCCCAGCACCCCCCCCCAAACAAGGAGCTCCTTGGGCATCCCAGCCCTGAGCAGGGGTGGAGGAGTTCAGCTAAATGTCAAGGTTGGAGGGGCTCAGCTAATTATTGGCGTTGGAGGGGCTCAGTTAATTATCAGGGTTGGAGGGGCTCGACTGATTATTGGCGTTGGAGGGCCTCAGTCAATTATCGGGGTTGGAGGGGTTCAATTGATTATCAGGATCGGAGGAGCTCAACTAATTATCTCTCGCAGGCATTGCTATTCCAGCGGCGGCAGTGAGGGCGGTTCAGCTCTCTGGAGTGGCTCGATCTCTGTTTTAATCTACACGAGGAGGGGAGAGGAAACATGGCTTTTCCTCTGCTCTAACATTTTCCAGCCATCTCCCGGTCACTGCTGCCGGCAGAGGCTGCTCAGCTCCTCCGACACCCCCGGGAGGGGAGATGGCAGGAGGTCCTGAGCGTCCCCAGCCCACGGTCAGTGCCTGTTCCCAAGACTGAGCCCACCACTGTCCCTCCCCAGGGAAAGACTCTCTTCTTTGCAGAGGAGCAGAAAAGCCCACAATAGCCCAGTGCCCCGGGCTTCCCGAGGCCACCGCAGGGCCTTACGGCAGCAGAAGGTCCCATTGAAGGGTTGGAGCTGGCAGCAGAGCTCAGCATCTCCTGGGATGGGGCTTCCCCAGAGGCTTGTCCCGAAACTCAATCTCAGGCTCCTCTGCGATGCTCTTGATGCGGGCTGTCCTCCAAATATTGGATTAGCAGATATGAGAGCAGGGACTTGCCGAGGTGTGGAGTGGATTACAGGCACTCCAGTGCTCTGGTACCCAGTAATTAATGTCCTAGATTTGCCAAGAATACATCAGCAAATGTTTGCCTCTTAAGCAGACAAACTAAATAAATATTAATCCCCCATTTCACGTGTCTCTGTGTGAGGGTCCCACCACGGATGGGCTGGGGTGAGGGATGCCCGCATCCATCCCACGCCATACAATGTGTTATGCAGAGCTCTGAAATTCCCATCTTGTCATGATTTATTGATGCCAGAGATCTCCACTCTTCTCCTCTGTGGTTTCTCTGAGCAGAATGATTCCCAAATCAAATTGCGACATTTTTCTATAGCACCCGCTCCCCTAAATGCACAAGGCACGCGGGTTAGGCAAGGAAAATAACACAATCACAGCAGAGAAATTACAGGATGGCTTCTTTATTTGTGCTTCAAAACAAGGGGACAGTCTCTCCCAGCTTGTGAAAGCAGCACGGTGCTACGCAGATCAGCGCTGCCAGCCACAGGGAAAGAAATTCGGGAGGAAATCAGGCAGCTTGGAAGGGGCTGCGGAGGGGGGATTTTCTGGGGGAGTCTTTAGGAATGGACAGAAATTTAAAATACATTGAAAACATATAATATAAGCTTTAAGGGCTGGCAAAACAGTGTGAAGGAATTAAGTGACGATTGGGAGCCAGCAACTGGCCAGGAGGGGAAGCCCCTGTACCCGGGGTCTCCTCCCAACTCCAGCCCAGGCAAAACAGGGTGAAGGATCTGGCCTCACTGGCCCTCCCCACATTAGGCGAGGAAAGCAGGGAGCTCATTTTCCTGCTGGGCTGGAGATGATACCCAGAATATTCTACTTGGATCCCTCCAGCCTCCGTGAAAACCAATTTCCCTTGCACCAGCAAAAGCGGGTTTTATTAACAGCAATTTGAGCTCTCCGATAAATCTCGGCAAGGCATAATTTCTCCATAAATGGCATGTCCGCATTGTTACTACCTCCACCGCTCCTCGCTCTGAACCATTTAGGACAATACTTACTCGATGGAGTCTATTAAGCGGGATATTTTGGGATGCGCAACAATCACTGTCGTTAAGCCTTCTCAGGGCTGCTTATTTACCGCGCAATGGCCCCGTGTGCGGGGAGCCGGCGGAGAGGACACTCACCCATCCATCTCAGATGAAACTGCCTCTTTTGTGGGCTGGATGCTGCTAGCACCGCGTCCTCGTGTCCTGATCTCAGGAAAATGTAGTGAAACGAGGCAGGAGGTGCGGGGAGCATTGCCGGGACCTCACGGCACCACGAGCATCGGGCAGGCAAGGGGGATGTGGAAGAAGCTCTTGGGTCACCTGGGACCCATCACCAAGGGTGCTTCAGGTGGAGGAGAACTGAGACTGCTGCAAAAGTGAAGATTTCCACCCATTTATTCGCAAGCTGGAGGTTTAGGGCAGGGGCTGACTGCAGAAACGGCACGGCAGGAGAGCCGCTGCCTTGTGAAAGTGGGGAACGCAGCCAGGGCAGGATCCTGCAAACCCCGGCTCTGCAGCTGGCCCGTTCCCCTTTTCCCTTCCCTGGGTGGGTGTGCAACCCCTCGGACCAACCCGAGCTCGTGGGAGGCGACTGCTTCTGCTCAGCCCTTCCCCAGCAAAGCCAGCGCTCTCAGAGAACTTGCGGGCCGCTCCAGCAGCGCCCATATATCTTTTTTTAATTTGAAGAATGAACAGTTTCCAGGAACTGCTCCGAAGTTAGAAACAATATGATGCTGCTGGTGAATAAGTCATGAGGGCTGGAGCCTGAATCTACATATTTATGTGCACGCTCCTTCATCTGGGGGGATGATTTATATAATTTATACAAGTGAGAATACTCCGATGCCAAACCGCAGCTGTCAGAGCCGCTCTGCCAAGGGTCCCGCTCACCCCCAGGCTGGGCTGTGCCCCACAAGAGCCAAGCTGCCACCCCAGGGTCCCACTGCAAAGCTGGCACAGACCCCCTGGCTTCGACCCACTGCCCGGGTGGCTCCAGGGACACACGGTCCCTGTGAGCCCTGCTGTCAAGTCAGTGGTTTCCACCTCCCAGTGCTGGCAAAGACACCAACTGGAGCTCTCTTATTAGAGAAATTTGAAATATTGCCAGCTGACGATATCTCAGAGCAGGGAAGTCAGCAGAGATCTATTTTCATATACTTTCCATACCAACAGTTATTATTTTTCCTTTTTCCTTTTTTAATTATTGAAAGTTTCTGCTTCAAGAAGCTCTCCCGTTCTCAGGGGGAAAAAAATATTAAAAGGGCCTTTTGCTAATCTCTGCCTTTTAATGTGTGGCGGAGTTGTGCAGTTATCCTTGGGAAAGCTGACTGCAGAGCACTCTGCCACCTCCCCCCTGTTTTCAGCAGCATCAGAAAGTCCCGTGCCTTCGGGGTTTGCCTGCCATGCTCCCTGCTATGAGAGAAAGCGAACCTAATTAAATCGCAAAATTGCAACTGGCACTTTTCCTTTATTTTTCCTTTTTTTCACTCAGTGCTCGGCTGTGCCTTTAATTACCACCTTCAATTATTTGTCACTTCAAGGCCCAAGTCCCACTTTTGAAAACCCTTTTGCTTCAGTCAAGGGAAAATACTGTGGAAAGCATCAGAGTGCGGGGGGAGGACAGCTCAGGTGCGGACCCCCCGGGCACCAACTTAACTTAAGCAAGTGCTTAAGTGCTTAAGTTAAGTGCTTTGTAAGGCTCAGAGCATCTCCGTGCCTCAGTTTCCCCCGACCACCCACAGCAGGCTCTGCCCCTGCTGTTCGGTTGGTCCTTTTCTCTAGGACTGAAGCCACCGGCATCGTCACCGCCCTGCGAGGACACGGGCATCCCCTCTCACTGCCCAGTGGTGACCAGCACAAGCACTTGGGGTCCTGGCTGGGGGGCACACAGAGACCCCCGGCCCCTCCTGCCCTCCTGGCTGCGCTGGAGCCGGTGGCAGCCTACCGCCTCTGCCCTCCCACCCCGGTGCCAGCAGCAGAAATGCCCCCAAAGACTTTTTCCCCCCTCCAAGCGCTCCCCAGGACCCCACTGTGAAGGCCAGCCTGCGAGACGGGAGTTTAAAGTCAGCAGCTCCTGCGAGTCCCGGGGAAGGTTTTCTCCTGGAGAAAGGTTTCCCGAGCAGGAGGCTTGACAAGAGCCCCAGGCAAGAAGAGGTCTCACCACGATCACAAAAACATCGAGGACTTGGTTGGAGATCAAACGCCTTCCCAGTCTGCTTTCAAAGACCGCTGGGGTAGCACTAAGAGCCTGGGCTTTCTCTCCCAGCAAGCATCCTCCTCTCCTCCGTCCTTCTGAAGCACCTCCACGCTTTCATGTATCCATCAGTGCCCCCTCCCTGCTGGCCAGAAAAATCCAAAACTGGAACTAAAACCTCTCTGAGACACTTGTGCGCTCTTGAGCCGAGCCCTGGCAGCTGCCAGACCTGCCCGCAGGCTGCCCGTCCCTGCACAGCAGAGGGAAGGATGGGGAAAAGCAACACGATGGCACATTTGGGGTAGCCCTTGCCGCTCCCCAGCAGCCGATGCCTGGATGCTGGGGCATCACGGGATGCTGAGCAGCAAAACCAGCACTCGGGGACCATTGGGATCCCAAACTGCTGGGGTTCCCGGCTCGGAGCGGCACAGGGAGCTCCTGGGCAAGGTGTGCTTGTGCACAAGGAGCAGCCGGTGCCGGCCCCTCGTTTGCCTGTGCTGGGGAGCGGGGCTGAGCACAGCCGGTGCCCATGGAGAAGCATCTGCCCCGATGCCCCTGATACGGGTGCTCAGCGTGCTCAGATTCGGGGGGGTGCAAGCACAGCCCACCCGCTCAGCAGCGAGCGGTGCCTCCGGGCTTGGCTTCCTCTTGGCTCCAGGCTCTGCAGCAGCGGGAGATGGGCTTTCCATCCCAACCACCTTCCTATACCTCCTCCAGAAAGCTAAACCCCCCCCCGACCTAACTCCCTGCCTTTGGGCCCTGTGGGTGGGCAGCTTCTACCTGCTCCATCTCTTTCTGTAAGATCTGGGGGTAGGAAAAGAAGGAAAAAAGAGCTTGTGCAAGGAGCAGAGAGGAGGAGGATGCATTTCCTGGTAATGAGTCCTTTGCATCAAGTGAGGAAGGGGAACTACGAAGGATTAGCACAGACATGAAAATTAAGAGTCAGAAGTAATTAGAAGAGCCTGGATCGCTGCTTAGCCCCAGAGGAACCCCTGATAATGGTGTGGGTGCTCATTAAAGAGATATAATTAGGACTCTGAAGCCACTGATGAGCCACTCTGCATCCCCACCACCGCAGCCTCCACACAGGCGGCTCCCGCTCCCCCCTCTCCTCTCGCAGGACCCTTCGCTCCGCGGAGCTGGGGCACATGGCAAATCCCTCCACAGCCCAAATCCTGCAAGAGCCTCATCAGAGGCGATAGGAAATGAGGAGCAAACCTGAAGCATCGGCATGGCGGGCTGTCTCCCTGCCCCACTCTGCCCCGCACGGCTGCAGGCAGCCAGCACCAAGGGGTCGCTGCCCCCATCCACATTTTGCTTTTTGCAATGAGATGCCAACACCTGTGCGATGGGTTTTTGGCCTGGGGCAGGCGCAGTAAGCAGCAGCAGGGGTTTGCAAGTTATCCCTCGGCGTGTTTGCTACCAAACTGCACTCAGCTGCAGCAGAGCAGGGCCCAGCTCATCTCCTCGGGCAGGATGCGACCCCAGCTTGCACGGCATAAGGGACAGCTGGAGCTGGCCTTGATGATGCCAATGGGGCACTGTGTGGGTCATGAATCCCAAAATGCTGAAATATGAAAAGTCACTTGTGTGGGGCTATTTCGGTACTTGCCGAGAGGCTCGGGCGACGCTGCACAGCCTCGGGGAGCTGCTGTGCTCTGGGTTCAGCCCATGTGGCTTTGAGAGGCTTTTTGATGAGGCTCTAAGGACGGAGCATTAACCCCGGAGGGCAGCTCGAGCCCTGCAGGAGCAGGCGACACGTGGCAGCAATAATTGAACAGGCCCTGCTCACACCCCAGCTGGACGTGACCCTTGGGCTGCCGAAAACTGGCGACGCAAAAATGCGATGAATTGTTTGAACACATGATGAAAACCCTTGAGGGAGCTTCAACTCAACAGGGTGTTGTGAGGCTTAATTAATTTATGTCCAAAAGCACTTTGAGGGCATCAGATGAAAGAGGTTATTATAGGAGTGCAAAGAGATCCTTTATCCCGCAAGATGGAAGCAGGAACAGCCCCGGCCACGCTCCCTCTTTAAAGAGCACGGGCTATTAGCACAAAGGCCAATGATGAATAGGAGCTATTTTATTTTTTTATCTTATGGAAATGATCCTGCAGCTTCTCGTGATGACACATCATCCTGGCACAAGAGGGCATGGAGGGGGAGAAGCTCCTGGTGAAAAACAGAGCTAATTATTTCTTCCTAAAAGGCTGCAATGAGCAAATGTTAGAGTTTGGATCAAAATTCCCCCTCTCTGCAATGCGCCTGGGAGCACTCGCCTCTGCTCTGGCATCCCACTGAGCTGATTTAGGGCATCCTGGGGGTCCCCCACCACCGCCAGCTCTTTGAGGAGGGTGAAAAGAATCCCTCAAAAGACAACGGGGAGTTTGGTGGGGCTCTGCCTTGCCGGTGCTGGGCAGCCCAAGGGAGCCAGGCTCACATCTCGCCCTGGGGCATCCCGCGGTCCCCTGAGATCCCGCAGTCCCTCGCTGCCACGTGCTCTGCTGAGAACCCCCTGTCCCTGTCTCCTCCTTTGTTTTGAGGCAGAGAGACATTTTGGGTACCCAGGGCCAGGGACAGAGGATGCCACCACTTGGGAGGTGCCAATAGGCATTTGTTGGGAGACAGCGAACGGTTAGAAATTGGGGCTTTCCTGCTGGGATAGGCAAAATGGGTTAGAAATCAGCCCTGGCCACACGTGCAGGGTTGTTTTTCCTCTGTCTCCTTCCTCAAGCCGGTGCCTCTCTGGCTGTCAGGGCAGGATCAGGCCCTTTTACATCTTACATTTGCGGCTGTAGATCTAGGGAATTGCAACCTACAAGATAGATTCCTTCCCAATCACCCTCAGAAACCCCCTGGAGAATTAAAAACACCCCCACGCAGCAGCCTGAAGCACGCATAGCCCCCCTGTGCAAGTCCTTGCACTGCTCGGAGGGGTCAGGAGCACCCATCCTGCCCCAGGCGAAGAGGACCAGGGAGCTCAGGGTACGGGGGAGCTGGCACGGGGACAAGGATGGGGACAGGAGGCACCGTGGGGCGGGAGCTGCACAGGTTTCTCATTACACTGCTGTTGCAGCAGAGGCATGTTCAATTGCAGCTCCACGGCAGAGATAATTGGTAGGTATGTATGTCGTCCTCGTGGGCGTTGATTTTCGTCGGCTGTTTATGTGAATGGGGAGAGCTTCTGCTCTCAGGGTGATGCTTCCCGGCTGCTGAGACACCGCGGCAAAGGCACACATCCAGCCGGGAACATCTCGCCTTCACTGAGGGGAGACCCCCCAAGCCACCCCTGCATCACGGAGCCCACCGAGGCAGCAGTGCAGGGCATCTCAGGGATGGATCCTCCTGCTTCTGCCACGTCGGTGGGAAAAGTCCCTCCAAGGGCAAGTGTTTCTGGTGCCCCGACCTCCTGCATTTGTAGGGCAGGTGCTTTGGCGGGGAGTGGGTCCTCCTCGGAGCCCAGTTGGGTGCAGAGTGGCCCTCCGACACCCCTGCACAGCATGGGTCCATGGGTGGGGAGGTCTCGTGGATGCAGTTGCCATGGAAAAATAAAAGCCCTCGTCAAGATTCAGAGGAAGCTAATGAAATAATTAAAAAGTAGCAAAAATGAAAGAGGAGGATCATTGCGGTGCTTATGCTCCGTTGCCCAGGGTGGGCAAGCTGTGGAGGGGAATTGACCCTGAAAGTAAAGCAATGGAAAAAGCAGGGAAATAAATCCTGCCTAAATCTGAGCAGGACCATCTTCTTGCTGAGGCTGGGATTTTCCAAATTTTCGTTTGTTTTCTGCCCAAAAAGTAGAAATGAGAACTCCAGGAGAAACTGTCTCCACACAACAGAGAAAGCAATAGCACAGCACGCTTCTGACCCAGGCTTGCAGTGCAGGCGGTGAGGGACACCAGCCTGGGATGGGCAGCCCTCATTCCCCCAGCACAGGCCCATGGGATGGAGGATCCATGTGGCTCCGTGAGACCTTAAGCCACATCTGGGACAGGGCGTCTGTGAGGGTCCGTGCAGCTGAGAGCCAGGGGGTACACTGGGAGGACCCCCAGTTACATTCGTCTGAGGAGGCTGGGCACTGTCACGGAAAGACCAGGTTTTGGAAATTATGAACATCCCAATGGCAAAAGGCATCAATGGGAACACAAGTGCTCCGTCCCCCTGAGGGCTCGCTGCCGGCCTCGAGCAGGGCACTGGCTGGACACACCATCTCCACTGTTAGCCGAAACCTTCTTTCCACCCTGCTATGAAATACAGCATCAGACATATCTCTGCACCAATTTATGCAGCATTGCAATGTGCTCCTTCCATCTCCTCTAGACACCATTTGGCAGATCTGTGCTGTGAATGTCACAGCAGTCTTTCATAATAACTTCTCCCACCATCCCATCAAGTGCAATGAGACGGGTGTACCATCTGCTGGAAGCCATGCCGCCATGTGCAGAGCCGCATCCCTCCCTCGCTAGAGAAACCCTGAAACCCTTTCCCTGGGCCCACTCGGCATGTCTCAGGGTGTAACAGATCTGCACTTAAGCAGTCCATGCCTCTCTCCCGGGGAGGGCAAGTGGCTCCTTTTTGTCCCCCCCTGCAGATACCCCTCATGTCTGCAGCAATGGCCCCATGGGTCAGAAGGTGACCAGGTCCGTGGCTTAAAGAACCTTCTCATGTGTGGCTTTATCACTCAGCCCTAACATCATCTTCCAGGGTAAAACACCAACAGGATCATCTCTGTCTACAAGACTCCTTCCCTGAAACAAGTAAGCGGCAGTACTTCAAGCCGTCATGGGTAACAGACATTGTAATCTGATTTTCTCGGGCAGGAGCACGTCATTCACTAGGGCAGAAAGATTTGATCAACTTTGCTGAGATGGGTGCTCTGCACAGAGTGAGCAACCTCTGCAAAAGGGGAACTACAAACCTGGCAGTGCCAAGGAGAGGGCAGCTCGCCCGGAGACGAGCTCAGCCCCGAGCCCATTGCCGTTTCAGGCTGCTCCTGCAGCCACCTCTGCCAGCCCATGTCACCGCCGAGGCTGACATCCCCCAGGGACCAGCGGAGGGAAGGGGAAGGGTTTGAACCACCGGCGGCTGAGGATTTATCCCAGCTTTGAAAGGCAGACAGGGCAGGGAGCAGCGAGAAGCACCCGGCATCCGCAGCTCTTGTTAGAAGGAAACCAGGTTTTGAAATGCTTTTCAAAAGCTGATTAAAAAGTGTTCCTTGAAGAAAGCACCTAAACAAGAAAGTGGCTCCTTGCAGGAGCATTAGGCATCGCCGGGGCGGTCTCCTTTTGCTTGGGCTGTACAAAGCAACAACAACAAGGTGATTTATACCTGTGTTTGCACTGGAGGTGGGAAGAGTCCAGGCTGGAAAGGCAATTAGTGCAGGAGAGAAAAATCTCAGGGCACTTTAATACAGTTTTGTTGTTGATGTTGTTGCACTCAGCACGAGCTGGGAAAGGCCAGCGTGGTCCTTGCCCCCAAGGAGCACCCGCTTTCAGCAGTTTGGGTAATGAGAAAAAGTGTTTTCTGAGAGAAAAGAAGTGAAATGCTTTTTTTTCTTGTGAAGCACTTGCTTTCTCTAAGCTGCTTGCAGCATTTTTCATAATTAAAATACATCTATAATGTCACCCAGTGCTTTTTGATACTTGTTCTCTCTAAAAGTATGATTTGGATCAATGAAAATGTCCTAGGATCTTACGGCAGCAACCTTGCTCAGCATTTTTTTTTCACTTGAAAGAAACCCAAGGGGAAGAAAGGTTCATGGTTGTGCGAGAAGAAGGATTTTCCAAAAGGGCTATTCCCCACCCTGGAAAAAAGAGTGATAATAACCTCACTCCAGAGTTTCCCATCAAGGCTGATTTGCATAATTAACACTAAAATTAGTCTTCATTCTGTCCTAATGATTAGGACAGCTTGCAAAGGGAGCCTGATGAGAGCAGACCTTCGCCCAAGGCAAACTGGGTCCCCGCAGGGGACGTCCCCAGGTCCCCGACACGCAGCCACAGGTCCCTGGTAGAGCCAGGACCGACTTCATGCCTGGTGATCGTCAACCCCGAGCGCAGCCAAAGCCTGGCATGCCCAGGCACTCACACAGCGCCAAGAGCAATGATAATAGCAGTTAGATTTGATTTTGCCTTGAAAATACACTTTAATCAAACCTTATTGGATTAGCATTGAAATCCGAGCATTGCTGGAATGGAGAGCTGCCGCTTCTCCACCACAAAGTCCTCCTGGCTTTTCAGCTGGGTTCTGTTTTAAACATGCCTCCCACCCGCAGCAATTGTGCTCGGAGCTGAATAATTATGAAAAGGGACTTTGGTGCCAAAGTGAAAAAAAAAAATACAACTCAGCCCCAGCCCCCAAACCTGCGAAGACTCAGCCGCACTCGTGCTCCAGCGCACTCGGCATCACGAGGATTTTATTTTTTTTTTTCCCCCTCTCAACAAAATGTCAAAAATGTACTTAATGAGAAGTTCTCCTCTTACAAATGAAGCAGTAATCTGTCAGAAGGGAAAATCTGCTGTAAACTTAAAGCTCATCCCCTGACTCCTTGCCAGCATGCATTACAGCTCGCTGGCAGCTGGGCAGGCGGCGGGGCCCGAGTGCCATCTACAGCGGTTGGGGAGAACTAAGAAATCCAAAATCCTCCTGCGGCTCCAGGCCCTTCCTTCCCTCTGCTCATCCTTCCCGCTGGGAGCACGCTCCCTGACCTAGCTGGAGAAAGAAAAGCCTGGATGGGTTTTGGGGTGTTTCCCAAAAATTAGGGTGAGGATGCAGCTGGCAGAGCTGCAGGAATCATGGCAGGGATGCGGAGCAGGTCACCAGCAAGGTAATCAGCTCTCTGGCAAAAAAAAACCCTGACCTTTAATGATTTATTTTGCAACCCATGCTCACAGCAGAGACTTCATGAAACACACCGGTGCCCATGCCATGGGGCACGGGGAGTCCCGCACGTGGCTTCTTCACCAGTGCGAGGAGGAGTCGGGGCGCGGGGCTCTGCTCCAGCTTCGGCACCGTGGGCAGCACGGCAAAACACACCCAGGCAAGCTGACGGCGCGGGGAGGAGGAGATCCAGTCGAGAGCCACGCTATAGCAGCTACCAGAAAGATCCATGGGAGAACATATGGTGTGTTTTTAAATGCACCCATAACGTTTATTTAAAATACAGGCTCTAAAGCTTGCCAGCAAAGCTTAATAGGAGGAAATCTTTCTTTATGCTGGAATCTCTCCTATTGTTTCACTCAAATCATTAACCTTGTATTTATTTGGGTTTAGCCTAAACAAATGGGGAGTATTGCAGGGAGAACTGTGCCTAGGATTCCCCTTGAGTCCGCAGGGTCCCAAATCCAATTTGCTCAGCTCGCCGATGGCTGTCCTCACCTGCTCACAGGGGCTGGCCAACCCAGCTGAGCCCGCTCTCTTCTGACACAACCTCATAAGCCATAAATGCCCTGCTGCTGCAAGGATATGGCTCTCCATCCTATAGTGGTGGCCCTGAAGGAGAAGAGCATCTGTGTGTATGTGTGTGTCCCCTTCTTGCTGCCACGGGATGGGTGGAGAGGCTGAATTTCCAAGTGGGACGATGCGGTTCAGCGTGTACCAGCCTCGAGCTGCCCGTTGCAGGGGCTATTCTCCTGCCCAGTCCTGTGGTTTTGGCAGCCGCATCCCTCTTCGCCTGGAGATGAGTCAGGGGATGGCAGGCGAGTGGGGTTTCTAACAAAAAACTGTGATGGCATTGCGGCTTCTCCGGCCGGCTTGCTCTGCACCCGGCATGAACGGAAACAGCCTGACTGTGGCAAGGCACGGGGTCACCCCCAGGATCTGTCCCCCTCTCCTCTGCCTTCCGCTGAGCTCTGCCAGCATCTCCCCCGGGCACTGCCGGGATGTGCTCTGCCAAGGACAGAGATGCCAGGAATGGCAGGAGATGGATTTCTCATCCCCTCGCTTCCACGTAGCCCTGTGCCCACGGTTGGCAGAGCGATGATGCTCCACAGGTACCTGGCAGAGACCCTCGGGTGAGTAATCTGTGCGGGTCTGTGCCCCGCAGCACCCATCCTGCCAGTGGGAGAGACCTGGAAGGGGTCGCGGGGAGCTGGGAGCAGACCCCAGGGCTGGCTGCACCCCACATTCTGCTTCAAGGTTTGGGGTCTGGCTGCAGTTCGGTGCTTTTTTGGTGTTCAATGGCAGTTGCACCATCTAGAGGAGAAACGGGTAGCAGTCCCAGAGCAGAGGCCAAATCCAGGCAGGCAGAGGGGCTATAGGAAAAAGATGAGCAGAGCAGCCTGGTCGTGAGCGAGAAGCAAATCCTTCAGCGAGGCACGGTATGAGGGATTTCAGGGTCTCATGAATGAGCCCAGATGGCCCATCTTTGCCAGAGAAAGGGAACAGGGGGGAACAGGATTCAAAGATGCTGGCCCTAGCTGCTTTACATGTGACTGATCTCTGCTGGTTGCAAGGAACAGGGCAAGGGAGAGGGGAAAAAAATAAATTAAAAATCCCCAGTCTGCAGTCAAGTTGACCTCACACCCCCGAGCTGGGAATCAACAGCCCTGAAAGCAATTTTGTCGCTCAGCTGGACCTGTATTACTCTTCTCTCTCTGAACAGATGTGCCAGTGACACTCATATGAATTACCACGGTGGAGAAGCGAGCGGGTGATGAAAAGCCCCCCCCCATCCTCCCACCCCAGCAGCAGCGCTGCTCCTTTCTGCGTTCCCAGCTCCCCTTTCCGCAGGGTGCTGAGGCCAAGCTGCTGCCCAGCACTCCAAACAGGCAGCAGGTTTCTGCCAACGGCAGCTCTTCCCTTGCACTGGAGATGACCCCAGAGAGAGGTATGGGGACCAAACCATCAGGGCCATACCCACAGGTATCCAGACGAAAAGGAGGTTGCACGCCATGGGGTTGGCTGTGCCAGTAGCACCCACCAGCCATGGAGGCACCAGCTTGCAGGACCCAGGGGTTGTCCTCTGCCACCCACCAGCTCGCCCACCACCTGCCCTGGGGCAGCCAGATGAGCCCACGCTCTGGCTTGCGTTGCCCTTGCACAGGGTGTGAGGGTTTCACCTTCCTGCAGCATAAGGGGATGTAGGAGCTCCATTCCCACTGATTTTTTTTTTAATCTTTTTTTTTTTTTGGTACCACTCAGGCCCCTGCAGATTGTGCAAGTCACAAGGAAGCGTTGATCATATCCCAAATACAACCACTAACACATCTCAGCTCTCAATCTGCCTCGTTTGCTGACACCCAGTTTCCTCCTCCTCCTCCTCCCACGAGCTCCTCACAGCCGGTTCCTTCCTCCCGGTCTGCGGCACGTACGTCTGCAACCTGCTCCGGCTTTCCCGTCCCACGCACGGCTGCACGCACAGCTCGCCCGAGGCGGTGCTGGGAGCCTGGGACACTGCCTCTGCTCCTTGCCTTCTATGCTTATGGATTTTCTGAGCCTCTGCCAAGCTGGATGGCAGGCAGGGAAGCCTGGCCAAGGGTCAGATCCAGCCTTTGCCCTGTAAGCGTAGGTACAGCAAGGAGCAAGCAAAATGCAAATGGGAATGGTTGGGGGTTTTTTTTTTCCCCTCTGATTCTCCCAGGCCAGTCAGGGCAGCGCCAGGTATCAGTGCATCGTTAGACCTTCTCTGTGAGCCACATTTTGGGTGAAGGTTTGTAGCCCCATGCTGTCATCTCAGCTTGGCAGCTCCCAGCCTCCTGGTGCCATGGAGCCAGCTGCCCTAGGGGTGCTGGACAGATGGGAGAGGGTTTGAGTCATTCTCCAAGGAGCTCAGACCACTGCCAGGGGATTCAAGACCAGGATGAGGAAACACTTCAAAAGGGCTGTCCGTTAATGCCATCCGCACAAGCCCCATCCAGGAGAAAGTGCCTCTCTAAATACCATGTTTTTCTTAAGGCTTACCAGAAGGACAGGATTTGATCTCCTCCTCTGTTTCCAAAGCTGTTATGGATTTGTTGCACTGAAGGCATTTGCAGCGCCCAGTCAATACTCCTCCATCCCTGACAGCTCTGCGGAATGGGAGGGTGAATCTGATGCTGCACTTAGTCCAAAATTACCGTCACTGGACATATGCCATGGCCCTAAAAGCCCCATGTAAAAGCAGGAGTGCACGTGGGAGTGAATGTGGAGTGTGTGCAGCTGCAGCTAGCACAAAGTAAGGGTGGTCAGGGCTCCTGCCCTCCGCCTTTCTTGGCTGCAGCACTGGGAGGTGACTTTGGCCCACAGGGAGAGGAGAATGAGGACTGGGGAAAAATAAATACTTAAAATAACTTAGCATGTTTGCCAAACGCTGCTTCAACCAGCCTGAAACTGCTCCTGGGAGGTCCCTTCACCCTGCAGAGCAGCACGGAGGCTTTCGCTCTGTATGGCTGCTCTGCTGAGGGTGATTTGCTCTGTGCTGGTTTGCTGGAGAAGAACCCAAGTCAAAGGATCGCACGGACTCTCTGGCCCAGCATGTTTTTTCAGTTTGAAGAAAATTCAAAACAGTGGTGATCTTTGGTTTGATCCAAAACTCATTTAAGGAAGCATTTTGACCACTGAAACAAACAGCAGTTGTTTGCAAATCCTTAATCAAAGCCTACTTGCGCAAAGTGCGTTTTGCAATTGCAAAAGCGTTGGTGAATGAGACTTGCTGCGCACTGCAGCCCTGGTCCCTGCCTTCCCCGCTGCCTGCCCCAGCATAACCGGGCAGGCAGGGTCCCGTGGTGGTAGCGTGGACTCAACCCACTCCACAGGCACCTTGGGGACAAGTCGCTTCCTTTGTGCTGCTCTTCCATCGGAGACTTTGAACACCTGCCAGTTGCCCTGTTGTGAATTTACTGCAGAGAGGTTTCGCTTGTTTGCAGCCAAGAGAGTCCACGGATGCTAAAAATAGAGTACTCCTTGAAGGTGATCTGAAAAGCTTTCCTACATGTGAAGATGCCTTTTAAAAACACTAGCTTAGAGCTAACAAGGGCTGGGACGGTGCTCGGGATGGTTCTGCCGGGAATCAGGAGTTGCTCCACAGAAGTCACCCGGCAGTCCCTTGCCTCACGGGTGGCTGCAGGGATGCTCCTGAGCAAGCAGCCGGTCAGGAAAGGTGCTCTGTAAAGGCAAGACATGATAATTGCAGATGGACAAGTCCACGGCTGTGCTGGGGCTTCTCAGCAGAAGTGTCGGAGGAGCAGTAATGAGGGGAGCTGGAGCGCAATGTGTTTTCTTTTCCTCCCCCAGCCCCCTAAAGCTCTCAGCAATTGCAGCGCAAAGTCAAAGCAGAACAGTTTGCTTTTGAAATACATAGCGAGTGAAGCATCTCAGTTTCATTATGGCTTTTCTTCGTGTAGCTGGGAAGGTATCTATCCCACTGTGCATCTTTGATCTTGCCCTTTAAATAGGCCATTTTAAAGCTCACAGACCCCTTTTCATCACCGTCCACCTTGGCTCATGGCACCTAATGCCTGTGTTTATATCCCGGCTTGTGGCTGAAATCAAAGTGTTGCCGTGGGAAACTCTGCACATGGCTCATTAAAAATAAAAAAAGGACTGACTTTCTGTCTCTGAATGAATCCCCCATGTGTTCATCAGTGCTCCCAAGCCCTGAGATGCAGGAAATATCTGAGATGTCCTGGCACCTTGCGCTCACTCTGCTGGCATGGCTTGGCACCAACCTTCAACACTCAACTTCAACTGCTCATCCCTAAGAGGATGATGGACGAGGTGGAAAGAGGCCCGTCACTGCTCTGGCAGCTCCTCAGTGACCCTGCAGATCCATGAGCAGAAGGAAGGAGCTATTGCAAAGTGAAGAGCTGACCTGAGGAATGCAATTACCCGTGATCTACAATATAAATGCACTGCAAAACCCTGCAGTATCGGGACAGGAGTCGCTGCCGGTGAATGCTCAGCCTGAAGCCCCAGGAGGAGCTGGCTGTGGCTCTGGAGGAACCGCAGCTGGTAAAGTGTGGCCCAAGGCCAGCAGAAAGTCCCCATTTGGTGGCCCAGTGAGCACCACACCACCCAGTCTGCCCTTTCGGGGTAGGACCCCCAGGTGGGCGTGCAGACAGCACCCTAGACAAGCCACACCAGCTCCTGGCTTCTCATACTCTCTTCTCTTCGAAACCCCAGAAACTGGAGGAGACTGTGCCGATAACAGTCTGACACCTAATGGGCACAAGCAGAATTGTGACAAGAACAGGATCCAGCTGGAAATGTCCTCGTGGGAATACAGACAGCATTGCCTCAGAGCAAAGGCCACAGAGCTGGACGGAAAGGGAAGACTTGGGTGAAGAAAACTCTTAAGAGCCTGTACGGCACATTTCCGTGTTTGTAAACATAAAAAAAATTTGTAATTTAACCTAGATAAGAATGAGTTGTATGAAAACTATTAAAAAGTTCTAGGTACAGAATATGAGAGAGGTGCTAGCATTTCCTTTGACATTTTACAGCTCTGTGCTATAGGATAGCAAGAAAAGGTCAGGGTTGCAATCAAAGCACTTAGCACTAAATTGTATTTCTCAGGTTGTATTCTTATGCCAGATACACTGGGAGTTGCCACTGAGAAGGAACATCTTCAAAACTAGACAGTTGTGCTCCACAGAGACCTTCAGCTACGTTTTGTATAATGGTCGGTAATGAACGGAAAGTTCACCAGATTTGACTTAAAAACACTAAATGTATTCTGTAACCATGTCTCTGTGCTCTACTTTCCACTGGATGTGTTTCATGGAGCCAGTGGGTCTCTTCTTAAAAAAATCTGGCATCCAAAAGCAATTTATAGCAACGGTGTCTTCTAAGGCAAGACACTGCAGAGCTTCCCGGGACTGAGCTCCACTGAGAACTGCCCTCAGACCTCCTCCTGCCCTCGGACCTCCTCCTGCCCCAGATGCTGCTTCCCCGGGCAGCATCCAGCCCTGCTGTGAGGAAGCTCACACCAGCTCTGCTCCATTCAGAGGGTAAATAGAAATGTTCAATATCCAGCACTGTTTGCTGGGCATCCCTGTTCCTTTTTTTCTAAATTAGATCTTTCTATTATAACTTCAAGGCCTCATGAGTCTCTTTGGCATTTATTAAATAACAACTAAACTCTTCAATTTGCCGTGTTACTACATGATCCAGTTGTACTCCATCTAATATGCCACCTGCAATCAGACTGAAGGAGCTGAACAGGGCAGGAGGACGTAGGAGCAGGGCCACCACCGCGACCTGCTGCTCCAAGAGACCTGCTGCCACCCGGGACGTGCCCAGTGCTCACTGCAGCTCCTAGCATGAGCAAATTCATGCAAGAGGGAAACAAGTGCTCAAGCCACACCTGAGCCCTGTTTTGAACCAGAGGTAAGAAGCCCGCTTGATTTATTTTAAATGCTGGCACTACTTTTTCCAGAACAGTTTTGAGCCTCCTGAAGCTCAGTGGAGCCACATGATATACGGACCTCAAATACTGACTGAGCTCAGGGTTTAGATTAGACTCCATCCACCTCCTTTCCCGCTGCTTCTTCCACCAAAAACTCAATGGCCACAGCAGGATTTCACATTCGTGGATTGGTTTTGCCCCAAAATCCAAAGACATGCTTGGGGAATGCAAAACTGCCACCAGCAGAGGAAAGGGTTTGCAGAACCTGAGGCTACCGACTTCCCTCCTGTCCTAGACACGGCTGTGCCCTTGGCCAGCATCGGGTATGACTCATATTCCCAGTGAAACAGCAGCGTGGCAGAAATGCCTGGTGCTTTAACACGGCTCCATGTAGGAACTGTAATTGGCCATGAAGCCACAGGTTACCTACGACAAGGAGCTGCAAGGTGAGTCCTTTTATTCTTACTATTTTGGTTTTAATCTTGCCCTTTTTCTTGCTGGGGAAAAAAATAAGTCATCACCTGAGCTCTCGTTTCAGCCTCTGATAACCCACAGCAGCTTTTACCTCTAATGTATCCAGAGCCACCTATAATGAGCGCCTGTTCCTACCCCCTGCAATAACCTGCAGATGGGATGAGCAGATCCTGAAGTCAGGGAAGATGTTTCATTTTGATAACATGAATGTTTCCCTGCCATTCCAGCCATCCTAACAAGGGGTCCAATTAGTGCTCGTGACTTTGTCATCTGTCCAACGGGGACACGGGGACGGGGACCACTGCTCTCATTTCCGCAAAGATCGTGGATCAGGAAGACAAATCATCCCTAATGGGACCTCGGGGAGAGGCTCTGCTCTTCTTTCAAGTCAAAGGTTGCACATGGAGGCAACTTGCTCAGCAGAGCCATAAAATGCCACCTCCACTGTTAACAGCAGAGCTCTCCAGCAGCAGCCAGCCTCCCCCCTTCCAAGCAACTGCATGTGCACAAAAACATTTATCAGGCTTCTGGCCATAGCTTTGACTTTAATTTTATTTTTAAAAAGCATTCACATGTAAATTGACTTGGCCCGAGAGGATACATGAATACAAGAGCCCTTTCTTTGCTCTGGCATGGCATTAGGAGGAACATGGTGAAAGGAGCAAAGTTTCCTCACCTCCGGGCTGCAATTCTGCAGCTAAGGAAAAGCAAATTCATTGTTTCCTTCTGCACACAGATGCTGGCTGTGCTGTTTTCAGCAGTCTTGTTCAAGTGAGCCATTTCAGAATATAAAAGCATATTACATATCCCAGGGACAAGAACACACAGGCGAATGTCTTATCGGCTCTGTTTTATCTATTGTAAGAGCAGGACATAAATTAATATGAGTCTATAACTGTGTCTGACGGTTTGAAGCATCATCCTGTCCCACATCCCCAGGGTCAGACCTGGTTTGGTAGGTAGAGGACTCCTGGGGAAACAAAAATTTAGAATGTGAGGTTGGAGTCCCGGAAAGGGCACAATTCCTCAGGGCATGAAAATCCACGTGCTCCCCAAAACAAGCATCTCTGGGGTAAAAGCAGGTGGAAATCCGTCCCACAGCACTCGGCATACATCAGCTCCATATCCTGTGATGTGTTGCCACAGAGAGAGCACAAAAACATCTGAAGAGCCTTGCAGCTCAGAGCCGCAGTGTCCGGCACCTACCCCGCACCGATAGCCAGCACAGGGACAGGGCAGGTTCAGTCTAGCCGCATTGCCAGCTCCAGGAACACCTTCTCTTTCTGCAAGGACAGAATAGATTCACCTTGGAGCCTGGCTAAATTCTCACCAGTGTTCAACACCGCATCAGAAAACTGCCCTCTAACTCTTCAGTTAAACTTCCGAGCTATGCCGCGACGTGCTGTCAAAGCTGCGGCAGAAACAGCAACATCAGTCAAGCAAGGTGTCTGGAGCTTTGAATGAAAAGTGACACAGAAAATGAATAATTGTATGTGATAATACCTTTTAAGGGTAACGGGCCTGATTATGATATCCACCACATTCTCATGCACTAGCAATAATGCCCCTTATGGCAGAAGAGCCCAGTGGGGTGTGAGCACGGTGCCTCGTCTGCACTGCCACGAGCTGTCACCCCATTTTCACCGTGGGACCCTTTGTACCTGCTGTTCTCCACTGCTGTTTGCTTGACATCTAGCCTGAGCATTGCCCCTGTGATTTTGGCAATACCCAGCCAAAAGGCGCTGGTTTCCTCTGTAGCATCACAGATGTTCAAGCACCGGGGGGGGGAATGCACTGGCAAAGTGAAAATAGGCAGCACTTTGGGTTAAGGCACCAGAGTTTTGTTTGCCAGAAACTAGGAATGGAAATGCTTGTGAAGTTTTACAAACCGAGAGCTATGACTCACTCCACGCTTTTTAGTGAATGAGCAGGTTGAAACGGGCGTCCCGAAAGGACGGATTCTGCAGCTTGGCTCCACTCAGGGAGCGCAGGGCCGGTAAGACACGGCTGGCAGCACATTGTCGGGGAAAGCCTGCTCGCCAGCAAAACAAAGAAACAGAGCGCTAAAACTTTTCTCTTTCTCTACACAAAATCTCCAACATCCTGGTAACTCCAAAGCGCCAACCGCTTCAGCTTCTGAAAATCAGGCCTCGGCTCTCAGCCGCAGTTCTAGTTCTGCATCCCCAAACTTTGGGTTCGGGACAGTCAGCGGCGTGTTTTGCCGACGTTTTGAGTTTTCCCCACGTTTTGAGTTTTCCCCACCTTCGGCATCCCCCATCGCACCCCGGAGGGGAGCGTGAGGAATTAATTCTCCTCCTGCACATAGTACTCGGCTCTTGTCTCAAAAGCAAACGGTAAGTGCGTTTTCAAAGTCCCTGCCGGGACAGAGCCGGTCAGCATTTGCAGGATCCGGGTTTGGGGCCCAAATCTTTGCCCTGGACTCCGCAAAAGGCCCCAGCTCCGCAGGGCCGGCGGGGTGCCCCTTCCTCCCCGCGGCGGACCTTCCGCTGTCAATCGTTGAACGGGCTCCAGCCTCCCGCCCCTACCGCTCCGGCTCCCGGGCTCCGGCGGAGCTGCCGCGCCTGCCTTTGTGCCCCGGCGGC
>NW_010972742.1:2599408-2631247 GCF_000737465.1 Haliaeetus leucocephalus | reverse complement strand
GGGTGGGTGTCCTCTCATGTCCCCTCACGGCCCCTCTGCGGGCGCCCCGCGGGTGGGTGTCCCCTCACGGCCCCTCTGCGGGCGCCCCGCGGGTGGGTGTCCTCTCATGTCCCCTCACGGCCCCTCTGCGGGCGCCCCGCGGGTGGGTGTCCCCTCAGAGCCCCTCTGCGGGCGCCCCGCGGGTGGGTGTCCCCTCACGGCCCCTCTGCGGGCGCCCCGCGGGTGGGTGTCCTCTCATGTCCCCTCACGGCCCCTCTGCGGGTGCCCCGCGGGTGGGTGTCCCCTCACGGCCCCTCTGCGGGCGCCCCCCAGGTGGGTGTCCCCTTCATGTCCCCTCCCACCCTCCGTGGGTGCCCTCGGTTGGGTGCCCCCTCAGAGCCCGCACCCCCTGGGTAGGTGCCCTGGCCTGAAGCACTGCTGGGGCGGGAAAGTTCATCCCAGTCCCGTGTAATTCTTGCAGGGCGACTGCAATCCCAGTGTAGGATAACGAAGGCACCTGGCCCTTTCCTGGAAACGGTGGAAATAGGTTAATAGGAAATAAGTTGGGTTGGTTTTTTTTTAATGAAGGTGGGAGCTTAAGTGTGTTAATTGCATTTCTTCAGGATAATTAGGTATTCTAATTTCTGTCTTTTTGATCCTTAGCTGCTTATTGCACGGAAAAATGTTTTTGATTTATGTTTGCCCTAGTGAATGTGCTGGAGGCTACTTTAGAAATTGTGTATTCATTCACGTGTTTCTGAAAGTTTGGGTTCTGAGCCTTGTTGTGTCGGGCTGCTCGTGAAGGGCTTCCCCAGTTATGGTTCATGGCTGAATACACGAACGGTTGGGAGCACTGTGCTTTACTGGTGCGCGTAGAGCAGGAGTCAGTCTAAACTCCCTTCAGTTGTCTAAAAGGTGGAAGTTAAAACAGCGTGTGTTGGGTTGCTCCAGGTACCAGCCAGTGAGGAGGGATGTTCTTGATTGCCACACTTAAAATTTTAATTCTGTTGGAATGATGTTTTGAAATGAATTATCACTGAGGAAAAGCAAAACAGAAATGGAGGTTCAGAGCTTGGGTTACAATGTATTCTGCTAAGATGTTCTGCGGCAGAGAACCGGCAAACAAAGCGGCAAAAGTGTTCTCAGTGGTGTGTTCAGAGCTAACCGCTCTGCAGAGGTCATGTAAGGCATGTTCAGGCTGACCCTGCCTTGGTCAATAAGGCTTCAAGAATATTCTAGTCTACTAACAAGATGGCAATAAAACTGCTACCTGAGCACAGGTCCCAGAATAATTTTGACAAAAGCATTTGTCATGTTCTTTGTTGGACCACCATGCTCTTTTTAAAAGTGATAAAGAATTTTCTCCCCTGGTTGTCTGTTACCTTATTCTCAGTAGAAAATATACTTACAAGTTTTAAATAGTTTAGAATCACTAATTCTTTAAAATATTTATTGCCACTGATTAATTTGAAACCAGAACTAGAGAATAATTGACAAGGGCAAGGTCAGAGAGGATTCAGAGGCAGAAGCATGTCTCTGTAGGACAGTAGAGTCCAATGCCACGCTGCAGTCAGGGCTCGCTGGGTTTCTGTGGCTTGAAGAACCAGGCTACTGCTGTAGTTTTTTGTTGGGGTTGCTGTATGCCTTGTGTCAGTCAGGTACTGTTTTGATCCTACCAAGTGATGCTGCAGGTGAAACCATCAGCCCTCTTGGGACTGCATGGAAGTTGTGGACTCTTCGGGGTGTTATCTGGCATTTTCTGGATGGCTTTTTTCACTATTCCACAAAACAGGGCTTCATTCTGTTTGTGTTTTCTACTATAATACGAAGAATAGTTTATAGTCTTTATCCTGCTTTTGCAAACTCCTAAAGATTTGTGTTTACCAAGAGCTTTTATCCTGCAGTGAGGCCAGAATGATTGGTGTCTCAGGGTTATTACTGTATAGTATGTTTCAGAAAGAAATAAGCTTCCTTTCTCTTTGAGCTGCCCGAAGTCCCTCAGTTGTGTGTGCTTAATGCCAGGCCAGAACTGGTGAAAGCTGTCTTGGGTTAGTGTGTGAATCCAGGCATGCTAACCCAGTTACTCTGCTCTTTGAATAAGAGTTGGTTTGTGTTCCACCATCTCAGATCATGGGCAAGCTTGCTTCACATCCGCCCATTATATACCACGTGGACATAGCTAACATTGTTTTTGTTGTAAAACTGAAAAGCTGAGCTATGCATGGCGGGAGTTCTTTAAAAAGGGCAATTGTGCCAAAGGAAACACAGGGAGCAGAATATTTTGCAGGGTTCTCCGCTCCCACCGATTCCACTTTATTATGAAAGACTCCCTTAAAATTCTTCTTTCTCTCTTGCCACAAAGTTCATTGCAAAAATATTCAGGCAACATCAGTGCAGAAGGGCATCGCACACGCCTGTGCACTGAATTATCATCAGAGTGATTCTTTGTGGGTCTTGACAATCCATGGGTATTTAGGAGCGTGCGCAAAAGACAACATGACCTTCAATGAAAAGGGCAGGAAGAGTTTCGGAAGTGAAGATAATTACCTGAATTGGATTATGGTTGTGCCAGAAAATACTGAAAACCACAAATGATGAGTGCTCTGTCTTGTCCTTAATGGCAGTAGTGACTGATTTACCCACTAAAGTGATGGTGAGGAGTAACTCTTGTGATTATCTGGCAGAGTAAGTCTGAGCATTAATAATTTACAATTTATGTTGCCACTATTATTGCATGGAACTTCTAGAAGGTAGATGCGTAATAAAAAACATTTTCCTCTCTTTTTGTTGTTGTTGTAGGATGGAAGAGAGACCAGTCTGAAAAACTGTTCCATTGTGGACTTTGCTGTTGTCTGCTAGAATGTTCCTTATGAATGCTTCTCCTTTGGTAGCTCTTCAGACAAAATGGGAGTCCTTTGGACCAGCAAGGAATTGTAGATACCCCGTTTGCTTCTCTGAATCTGAAGGGGACGTCACTAGAACCTCTGTAAGTGCAAAAGTTCAGATGATCATAAACAACCTGCAAAGTCAAGAGTCTCCCCTGGGTATGAACAATGAGTATGATTGTATTATGCAGAAGAAACAAAAGGGAGAAAAGGGCACTAGTAACAGAGTCGCATCTAGCACCACATTGCTACGGAAGCATCCTCAGTATACCAAGTGTGGATGCCCTGCTGATTCGGACGACACTGAAGTGGAAGAGAATGTGGGTTTTGGGACTCTCTTGCTCGATTCTGATAGCGACGATTCTGTTGACCGAGGTATAGAGGAAGCCATTCAAGAGTACTTGAAAGCAAAAAGCAAAAGTGACCAGTCGTTGCAAAGGAATGCGGAGTGTTCTGACAATATAAGCAGAGACAAAAGGTTTAAGAGAGAATTCTCCCAGAACAAAATGGCTAGTAATCTTCTCCCTGTGAAATTTAAAGCTGAAATGCTCTCTGAAGAGTACCTGACTGACCACCTGGGAATTGGTAAAAGGCTACAGCCTGCTTCCCCTCAGAGCATCAGTAGCGATGACTCTTTTGAACAGAGCATACAAGCTGAAATAGTACAGTTCTTGAATGAGAAGAAGCAGCAAGAAATTAGTAGATGTGTAATTGGGGAGGATAAAAAAGATTCCCATGTGAGACCTGTCCTAAAATGCAACAAAGAAACAACAAACAAAACAAACTGTGGTGCTATAAAGCAAGGTTGTAATGCGCTCCTCTTGAGACACCATCCCAAGCTGCAGAAAACCAGCACGCAGTCCAAGTGTTTGCAGTCTAAAATCCAAGAAGAGCCTAGTGATTTCAGCCAAGTGAACCAAGCGTATCTAGAAATGGCCACTGCCAGCCAGCCCTGGTTAGTGGAGCAAAATGAAGAAAGTGGAGCTAATTACTGGGAGACAAGGGGAGCGCTTATCAACGAGAGCATGCACACATCTGACTCAAGTAGCGATGATGGCATTGAAGAAGCCATTCAGCTTTATCAGCTGGAGAAAATCAGGAAGGAGGCAGGTCACACAAAAGACTGTGTCCCTTTGCAGAGGGAACAATTTGATACAAAGGGAATGGCAGACATTTCTGCAAGCCTGACAATTAGCTCAACAAAAAGTGCCTCACCAGAAATCCATAAAAGCCCTGTAAGCAACAAGAGAAAAGAAATTAATTCAAAGTCAACAGAGTTAGAAAGCACCAGCAGTGAATTTAACAACCTGTTTAAACCACTGAAAAAAGCCAGACATTTTGCACCTCCAGAAAACAAGATTGCTGCTTGTGAGCTCACATTGCAGGCTTCTTGCAGAGCAGACACATCTGCAGAACTCATGTGTGCGGAAGCTATCCTTGATATTTCCAAGACAATCATGCCATCCCAAATGGGAAGTGACAACAAATCACTCGCTGCAGACTCCTTCTTTTCTCCCCAGCTTCTCTCATCCTCTCGTTGTGAAAGTGACAGCAGCCTTGTGGACAGTGATGATAGTATAGAGCAAGAAATCAGGGCTTTTTTGGCTCTGAAAGCACAGTCAGGAAACCTTGGAACAAAGCCTCCCAGCCTGTCACGCTCAATCCAGATGCCTTTGCCTTCTGATCAGAACAGCCTCACTGGTACCCTCGAGCCTTCACTTCCCAAAACACTGAAGCTATCACTGAGTCGTAAAAGGAGACTTAAAAGGGAAGACAGAATAGTGAAACAAGGTGCATCAAAAACACCTGAGCAGCTGGAGACAGGACTTTTCCAGCCAGGTAACTATTCAAAATTTCCTGTGCTCCAAGAGGAGTGTGCCCTGAGCAGTCCTGCAGAACTCTGTGATGCTCAAAGGCTCAGTACTAAAGAGACTAGGCAGCAGCAGCTGATGTCTTCCAAACTGTCTGGATCTGACGGCAGATGTGTGGCCTTGGACTCTGTAAACCCTTTTATGCAGGTTCAGAGTAGCGCAAGAAAGCTTATGAAAAATACCATCCAAACTCAAGAGAGGGATGGTTCAGATGATGAGAGCAGTTCTCTGGATAGTGATGAAGACCTTGATAGCGCTATCAAGGACCTTTTACGGTCTAAAAGAAAATTAAAGAAGAAGTCCAAGGACCAGAAATCTCAGTGCAAGAAGAGAGTCAGATTTAGCGAGACTGAAACTCAGCTGCTAGATGAATTTAGTAGCCTCCAACAAAATGAGTGGAAATGTAAAAATCCCATGCTACTGAAAAGCTGCCTCTCAAAACCTAGAAAAGCTGTGAAAGAGAATGCGATCAGAAATCCTCCAGACAACATAAATGTCAAACTTACCAATGAAAAACCAGAAACCATGAAGAACTTAGAGTTTAACTTACAGCTTAAAAAAGGATATAAACCTAAACCAATTTCAAACTCGAATAACCTGCGGGTAGCAAAAAATAAAAAATGTACTTTCACAGCTGCGTCAGATGCTGATGACAGCAGTTCAGTGGACAGCGATGACAGCATCGAACAAGAAATTAGGAAGTTTTTGGCAGAAAAGGCTAAAGACTCTGCAAGCAATTCAGAGGTACAAAAAGATGATGCAACTCTGGACCTATTGAGAGTGACCAAACAAACTGCTAATAAAGGAAAAGCAAAGCAACAGCCAGTTGAAAATGAGATTGACCTCGTGCTGGGTCAGAGTAAAAAGACTGAGGTATCTCAGCAAGCTGATGAGTTGAAGGACTCTCAGAGAACGGAAGGGAAAAGTGCAATGTTACATGGCAGTGGGAAATCTGCTTCCTCTGCAGAGAATGTTACTCTTCATACTACTGGTCAGTCAAAAGCTAAGCAAGGAGTGGCAGGGGTTAAAGGTGTTGCTGGTGTTGAGTTATCTGGAAACGCAACAGGTAAAAAGGCTGTCCCTAATACAGACCCTGCGCAGAAAATGCTTCCACCTAAAACCAGCAAAAATGGAGGTTGTAAAGTACAAAAAGTAATTAATGCAAAGTCTAGATCTAAAAGAAAGAATACCTTTCACCTAAAAATCTCAAGTAAATTTATTGCAGGTCTAAAATATGCTCGGGACAGGAAGAAATCAATGCTTTTGAACAAAAGGCAGAAAGCGGAGCGTTTGCTTGCCCAGAGCAGTGTGTTAGGAATGGAGGTAGCTTCCCAGGATACAGACGTACTTAACCAGGGAAGTGGAGCCCCGTTGCCAAAAGGTGAATTTAGTGGGGAGACTATGACAGCAATAAAAGAATCCAGTTCTTCTCAGAAGCTCACTGTGGAAGTGCCAAGTCCCGGTGTAGCAGAAACATGTGAAAGACAGGAGGCTGCTCCTTTGTATATCAAAGAGGAAGCAGAGGGTTGCAGAAAAGCTAATGCTTCAGGAGATCAGTTGGATTCACACTCGAGTCTCCCCTTGCAGGAACAGAGTGTGGCAGCAGTAAAAGTAGATAAGGTTTGCAGAGGAATATCCAAAGCTGAGAACACACAGATGTGGATCGAGGAAGGAGATATCCACAAAGAGAGCAGGGCTGATTCAAATTTAGCTCGCCCATGCCCTGAACACAGTATGGCAGTGGTAAAAGCAGATAAAGTCAGCAGAGACACATCTCAGCAGAGTATACATGCGTGCAGTCAGGGAGAGGATAACCAGCAGGACAAGAGGCCAGATCCAAGTTTAGGTTGCCCAGTGCAAGAACTAAATGTGACAGCAGTAACAGTGGATAAAACTAGTGGAGGAGCATGTACAGATAACAGTATGCAGATGTGCGTTAAAAAGGAAAATGTTGCATGCCAGGACAGTAACAGGCAGGAAGAAATTCAGGTATCCAGCTCCAGTTTGGAAGGAAAAATACCTGTCCTGCAGAATAGGGAAATTGCTTGTGAAGTGGACCAAGGGCAGGAAGTTTTAGACAAAACCTGTGCAAAATTTACTGACGTACCTGCAGGGGACTGCCCAGATTCCCTCTTAAAAAGAAAGGTTTCAGATATGTAAGTACTCTTCTTTTTTTTCTTTTTTTTTTTTTACAGTAACAGTCTTTTTGGAAAATAACTATCATTGTAATTACCTTGGTAAAACTTGAGACATGAAAGGATAGACAGTGGGAGAATGCTGATATCTGTATATCATATACACACTAATGTGAAAAATGCTTCTATTTAACAAGGATATCATGGATAAACATACATAGTTTTTCTAGAATTTTGTAAATTATTTAAAGTGCTCTAAGGAAATATTTTTTATAATGATTTTTAGGGCTTGCATTACTACAGGATGCTGTAGTTACTGTAGATAAGAAGATACTGGCTAATCACGCTTTAAATTATGAGGCCTCTAATCATATATCAAAAGGAAACCTGTTTGCACACAGAATATATTTGGCAATCTGTTAAGAGATCCTAGGAAAACACAGCATTTGATAGCAATGCTGTGCTTTTGAAGCAGGTTATCTGACGTCTGTTCACATTCAAGCTGCCTTAGGACAAGCCTATGTCGTGGTTTTATGCTGGGGTCTCAGTTCTCCCACCCCGAGGGCTGGTGGTCGAGTTCAGTAAGCAGAACTCCAGTGAAGTCAGCAGAGCTGTGGTGCGGAGATCCATCCTTGAAGATACAAATGCAAATTCAGGTAAATAAAGTGGATCAGTCTCTCTGCACGTCCTGTGTAAAGCGATCTCAGCAGCTGCTGAAAGTACCTTTTGAATGCCCAAAACCTCCTGCTAGCAGATGATTTCAAGCACAATTGCAGTTCAAGAAAAGTGAAGGAGCATGTCTGTTCAGACAACATGATTTCTGTGGATTTCGCTAGATTTACGTACTGTTGGGCCTGCAAGGCTGAAACAATTCCTCGTTATTCTCAAGTCTCATTTCGATGCCCTGCAGTTACCCAGAAATGGCTTTTGATTTCCTGAATGAACTTTCTTGAACCGAGTGCCCTTACGTCCCTTTTTCAAAAGTGGTTTCTAAAATGTTACATTTCTGTGAACTTTTATTTTCATTTACAATTTTTGTGCAATAGAACAAAGCTAGGTTTGCTGTAGGAAGTCCCTAATGTAAAACGCCAAGGATATTTTCAGCACTGTTCTTTCATACTGGTAATGCTTTCTCTGCCTCCATTTCCAGCAGCCAGAATAAAGCAATTTTTCACTACTATCTTTTTATTTGTACTAACTTTAAATGGGATTGAAGTAGCACGTACTTATCACAAAAAAAGTGCCCCCACACTGGTTTCACGGAAAGATCCAAAAAGTGTGAATTTAAGCTGTTGGCTGGTTGTTTTCATTTGTGTATAGTGAAGTCCTTTGAGTAGTTTGTTCTTACATCTTGTCCCTGTGAATTGATCCGATATTCTCTTTATCTAGCCTTCTACAGAACTTCTCTCAGCCAAACTATCACTCAGTATCACTTTGTTTCTCAATCACTTCAGCAGTCTTCCTGGAGGCTGGCCTTAATATTGCAAAATGGAGCAAAAGCAGTCAAGAAAGGATCCAGTATCGTGTAGTATCCCCTGGTGTGATTGCGTTTGCAGAATGTTGGCAAACTACAGCGTAGCATAGAGTAGAACAAGTAACTGTGGCATGTAGAGAAATAAACAACATCCTTTGTGTGTTTATACTGTTGTGCAGTTACATTTTAAACATGTTTATAGTGGTCACTTGACATTTCTTACTGTCCGGCCACCTTTTTATAGTTCTTGGGTTGGTTGGTTGGTTTGTTTAAAAGATCAGTATGCTAGATCATCTCATTTTTGTGGTAGGATACTTTGGAAAAGTGTTTTTTACTTAGCTCACATGCCTGCAGTCAGTCTACACAGGCATATATTTTTGTCTGCCTTGATTCAGTTGCAGGATTTGGGCCTTTTGTTTGGAATAGGTAAATAGCCTGGTATTTTAAAATAGAAGTTTTCAGAGTACCTTGCTTTAAAAGGATTAAACTGTATACTTAATTTTAATAGAGATGATGGAAGCACTATGTACTGTTTGTATAAAATAAGCTGAATGTTTCTCCTCAAAGTTTTCAGTAAATCAACGTTAAGACTTAAAAGGTGTCTTGTGCCCCTGTCGATGTATCTGTGTTCTCAATACTACTCGTGAACTGATTCGCTGTCAGTTTAGATGCAATTCCGATTACCATGTGCTTTAAATAAAACCTGATTTCAAACAGCACTTTTTTTAAATTGATAAACTTGATTTGTATATAGGAAATGGTGTACATTGATAAGTTTATAATGTTTAATAAATGGGGTTCTGACCATGGACCATGAAACCAGAGTGCTCCTATGGTTTGTGTCATCATCTTTAGTGAGTAGTATTTTTGTGTTATCTTTTTTTCCCTCTTGACTGTAGTCAGAAGATGTAATGTAATTCATTTGTGCCAGTAACGTTTGTGAGTGAAGGATGTCGCCCTTGCAGACGATCACAGCGTTTGTGTTGGCCGAACCTAGGAACAGGATCTCAGTTCACCTGCTGCTCTTGCTTCTTGTCTCCTATTGTCTTCAGCCACTCGCTGTCTGAGACTGTAATCTCCTATGTGACAATAGCATGTGATTTCCTTGTGACTGTGAAACAGAGTTCAGATCTTTAAAGACGTGTCTCTTTAAAGGAATGTTGTTCTTAATAACAAAAAATTAAGAAGGCGAGTCTACAAAGCACATAGGCAAAAAAAAGTTTTGGGTATTCTGGCAGGTGAGAATGGTGCTTGTCATTTTAGCAAAACCCTAACAGCAGGTTTTTTTCCTGGTGTTTGTGGTCAAGAAGCAGAGTCTTTCCTTGAGCTTGCCCCTCTCCATTAGCAGCAAAAGGGTTAGCAAAAGGGGTTCCTTGTTTTTGAGGCAGAGGTTGGCAGGTGAGATCTGTGATTCAGTTGGAAAGCACTCAGTGTATTTCTAAATGGCATCCTCTGTAGTGCAGCTTCTGCAGCCTCCAGGATTAGCTCATGATCCTTTCTGCCCCACTGTCAAAGACTGGTGGTGGAGAGTCTAGGAGCCCTTGATGGTGCAAGGAGAGGATGAATGTGCTTTCTTGCTCACAGGTGACATTGTGACACCCAGCACTGAGGTTCTCCTAGAAGGCAAGGAGTCTCTGAGCTAGTCTTCAGGGTGGGAGGGAGGGAAGGAAAACTGTTGTTCTGATATGCAAACCTGCCTGTCACCCCTGGTGTTTCTGTACCAATATGCTGTGGGTATTCCCTTCTATCTCCAAGTCCTTCCAGTTGTCTTTGGTGTCAGCAAGTAATTTTTCCATACTTTGTCCCATGAGAATTGCTGACTTGCCAAGGAGGAGCGAGCACCCACAGGGGATGTAACTTAAATAGTTTAGTGTCAACGAACATCTCTGGAATTGGTGCCACAGCCATAAGGAAAGTGCCATAGCTCTGCTGGCAGTATGGTCATTCTGGGTACAGTTCTCATCACTCATTCAAAAAAAGAGAAGTCTGGTGTCTTGGAGGAATAAGAAATCGCTCTTACACATTACGGATTAACGGTTGAACAGCTGAGGAGTAGAAAGATTGTATTGAGTGAGAATAAATTAATGAGCAAGAGTCCCAGGCATGTGGTACCAAGTTTGGGACTGCAGTACAAATCTCTTGAGGTTGAATCTTGATTCATGCAGTACCAAAAGCATTTTTTTTTTTCTTCCTATTGATACTGATCATAACAGGCAGCCAAACGTAGAGCAGGCACGGACTATAGGCCCTTCCTGGCCCTTTTCAGCACTCCAGTGATAGCTCTGTTAAGTGCCCAGAACAAGCTCCTTTTTCCATTATTTCA
This sequence comes from Haliaeetus leucocephalus, assembly GCF_000737465.1. Classification (NCBI taxonomy): domain Eukaryota; kingdom Metazoa; phylum Chordata; class Aves; order Accipitriformes; family Accipitridae; genus Haliaeetus; species Haliaeetus leucocephalus. Next base: position 2,620,580 of record NW_010972742.1, on the reverse strand, counting down.
ACCCTCCTGGGGCATTAACTTGATCCTTTATCTATTGCAGTAGATACATGCACGGAACCATGAACTCAAGTCTGCTCAAGCATGTAAAGAAGTTACTTTTTTTAATGAGTGCTGGTTTATATTTTTAAAAAATGCACAGTGATTTTTTTTTTTTCTTTTTCAGTAAGAGCACAGGACTTGCTAATTTGGATGTTAAGTTACTGAACTACTCAGTATATTTTATTATGGTTACTTGTTAGTTACAGCATCCTGACTACAATACCAGAATTCTCAGACAACTCTGTGCTCGCTCAGGACTTTGAAAATAGGTGTATTGTTTTGTTTTTATCACAGTGACTATTCTTCTGTGCTTCAGGAAGGGCAATCTTCAAGGATCCTCAGGGGACCACAAGGACTACCTTAATTTTTTATAAACAGTTTTTTGCTGCTATTTTAGGAACATGTGTTTCAATGTGTAGCTGCTTTTTATATAAGGAAGGAACCCACCATCTCTGCCCCCATTTCGTTTATTAATGTATATGCCTTTTAATTTTACAAACCTTTAAGAACTGCAGTTTCTCTCGGTTTGATAGTACAGCCTCACATAATTTTATCTGCAAATGTGGAAATCTTGTTTTCAAAATACAGAGTAGAAAGAGACTGTTTCAGATAGATTCTCTGCAGTAAAACATGCCATCTTTAGGATCGTATTTTGAATTTGTACAGTATCTCAGGACACAGTCTATATGAAGGTAACGTAAGGTGCGCTGCATGCAAAACTGTTCAAGGGAACTGGTTTTAAGTTCAAGAATAAAACAAAAAGGGAAGAAATTAAGGCAAGGAAGAAAAGAGGTGGGTGTTTTTAGATGAAGTATGAAAACAGGAGGAAAATACGTGACAAAAGCCACTAAATTTCTATTTTTAAGAGGCAGTCTTATCCCTGAATTATTCCACCTGCAGAAAAATCTGTGGATAAAAATATGTAAAATTGTCACAACTATTTATATTAATTCAGCTCTTGATGTTATTTTTCATTTCAGGAGAAGAGAGGGAAGTTATGAGAAGCTCAAGGTATTGTGTAGAGTCTAATAGAAGAATAACAGTGAATGATAGTGGGTTGCTTATTTATTTTCTTATGTTAAATATTAAAAAAAGTTAACTTTTCAGGCCCATTTCTGCTTTGTATATTTACTTGTTACAGTGTATTGGTGTGTTTTCAGCAAAGGTGAATTTAGGCAGCTATTCTTCTGTTTGAGATAACCAAATGCATTGCAGTGAAAACTGGAATTGTTTGGTAGGCGTGATTGAAATCTTGGGGGGGAGGCCAGGAACATGTAGCTACGCTGGGGTTTGAATATTTAGAAAAAGCACAAGTACAGGCCTGCTCAGTTTTGGACTTGAGATTTTTGCTTCGTGACATTATTAACTAAACAGAACACCTCTACCTTGGAAGTATGTTTAAATATATCGTCGTCATGCTTCCTGTGCAGTTTATAAGACTATATAAAAATGACACAAACAGGGAATATTTCTAACATGAAGAATATCATTTGCAGGGGTACTTGGACATACTATTACACTCATTTTTTATTTTCTTAGCAAACAGCTAGGATAGTATTATGCTCATTTTAATGTATGCTATCACTATGTTATACCTGTAAGGTAGGACCATTTCTTATCCATAAACAGGCAGACTAGTTTCTCTTCAAGACTAGTTTTTAAGCAGTTACTTTACTGTCTAAACGATGCAGTTTCACTGGCTGTGTAACTACAGTTGTTACAATAAAACTTAAGAATACATTTTCTTTTTGATTAGTTGTCTTTATTTGAATAATTTCTTAAAACATGTATATTTGAGAGGTAAAAGAGATGAACATGTTTTCAACAAGAAATCCAAAGGCTGGAAAACATGCATTGGTTATTCATTAAATAGTACAGAAACAGTTTAGAAATTGTAAATTTTAATACGTGGTACATGAGCCAAGAGTTTAAAGGATCATTAGTGACAGAGAAGAGGTTAAGGGAACATACATATATATGTAACGTGTATTGTTCTAGTGTTTATAACTATATGCTGCTTATAAATCAAGTAAAATGGTTCGTATGAGCTATTCAACTGACATTTAATCAGTCTTAAACTGCTTTTCCCCCAAAGCTAAATTTGTGACCTTAACTTGGTGAAAGTCCTGTTTCAAAAAACAAAAAACCCAGAAACATATAACGGTTTGGGTTGGGCAGGGGGGGTATTAGAAATGTACTGCTACCTTTAACCTGCTAATTTTGTAGCTGTTCATCACATTGTAATAGCAAGTCTCGCATTACCAAGGTGAAAGATTTTTTTTCCCCTGTGTTCAGGAGAAAACTTCTCATTAAATCGTGACTTACATGGTTAATAGTGTGAAGCACGTGTGTTAATCTGCTGCCAATTAGTGGGCCACGTGAATTCTTTTCCTGATGGTCTCTACGGTTTTACTCTCCTCAGTGATAACAACTGTGACATCCCAAGTCTGCGTTCAGGAGAGGTGACCTGAAGCCAAGGGCTCTAACAAGAGTGCCCTGTCCCAGCCTGATGGCACAGGGCACGAGCGTAATGGAAACCTGCCTTATTCTTGATGAAATAGCCATTTAGCAGCTACGGTGCAATGGTGTAGTGCCTGCTGTCATGCTTTCAGATGAGGCTTAGCAACAGATGTAGGGTAAGGTCAGCAGCGTTGTTTGCTTGCTCGTGGTTTTGTTTGGTTGGTTTTGGTTTTGATCTGGGCAGCCAGCAGTATATCGCAGCGGCCTCGTGCTGTCGTTGGTACTGCTGCAGATCTAACAGTGCGACGGGCCGCTTGGGTTGTAGCTGGGATGGAAGTTGAGGTGGTCGTAGGTGGTGATGAAGTTGTCTGGGCCGGTGACGTGGCTCTTCTCCAGGGAGGTGTTGAGCCCGTTATTTCTGTACAGGCCACCCTGTGCCAGAGTATTCGAAAACGCGTGCGAGGTGACGTGGAAGGAGGTCTGCGAGAGCGAGAAAAGGGGAGGAAGATGTTGTTAAACGCCAACATGGGTAGCACCTGCCACGCGCAGAAGTTTGGATGCAACGATGATGGCACTTCATCTGCTCCGGGGGGGCGTTGTTGCCAGGGGATGGTGCAGAGGCCAAAACTTTGAGGCGCTGTCCCCCAAACCCCCGGCTGAGCCCGGGGCAGGGGAGGGGTCCTCTCCCTCACCCCACACCCCTACCTACCGGCACCTCGTGCACCGTGGGGGCTTTGCTGCCGTAGACCCGGTTGGCGGTCCGGTACCGGGGGTGAGGCTCCGGCTGCCTGCGGGAAGAGAGCAGAGATGGGACCGGGGGTGCCGAGGGAGGGGGGGCGGTGTTGGAAAAACACCTCCGCGGGGTCCGCGCTCACCCGTAGCCACGGAAGCAGGCGGGCTGCTGGAAGCGGCCGGGCAGGCCGGGGCTGGTGCGGTAGAAGTCGCTGGTGCGGGGACCGGGGCTGCCCGCCGCCGCCGCCGTCGCCGGGCGGGACATGGGGAACGGGACGGGGCCGCTCGTTGCCCGGCGACGTGACGCTGCGGGCGGGCACCGATCGCTCCGCGCACCGAACCCCGTCCCCGCCCCGGGGAGGAGGGCACACGGGCCGGGCCCGGCCCCCGCTCCGCCGCTCAGGAAACGGAAGGCGCCGCTTGACCTTCCTCCTCCTCCCCCTCCTGCTCGCCCTGCGGCCGCCGGGCACCGAGCATGGCGGTGCCGCGGCTCCTGCGGGCAGGTGAGCGGGTCTTTCCCTTCCTAGCCCGACCCGCCCGTGTGACACCCCCCCCCCCCTTCCCCGTGTGACCCCCCTGCCGTGTTTCTCTCCCCGCAGCAGCCCCACGGCTCTACAGCAGCGTACCGGCCCCGGCGGCGGTGGCGGCCCAGCCCCGCGGTAAGTGCTGCCGCGCACCGGCCCCTTCCCCGGGGAAAAAGGGGGGGGGGGGGTCCCCCGAGGCGGGCCCCTGCACCCCCGAAACCTGGGGCCGGGCGGTGAGCGGTGTCCTTGCTGGTATCGCCAGGCCCTTGTTGCAGTCAAGTGGCCGTGGGCGCATCAGGGTTCGTTCTCCAGTCCCGGCTCATCCCCTGCAAACGCAACAAGAGGAGACAATGATTTATTTTATTTTTTTTTCTCTCCTTCTCTTAGCTGTGGATGACAAGCTGCTGTCCGAGCCTCTCAGCCACCCCGACTTCTTCAACGTGAAGGAGCTCTTCTCACTGAAAGATCTCTTTGATGCTCGGGTGCACTTGGGGCACAAAAAGGGATGTCGGCATAGGTGAGTGACCCTGTTTCGCGATCCAGCGCTTGTTGACATCAGGAGTGTTTCCCTAGGCCGTGTCAGCCTTTGGGGGCTGCACTAGATGGGTCTGGGTCTGGAACTGCCCACACAGACCTGCATTTCTGCCTGGGCACAGTTACTGCCCTGCAAAAGTACAGGGACCCTGCTCAGGTGGGCACTGAGCGGGGCGTGAGACCTGCAGCCCCCTGAGGCCAGGTAGGACAGATGCTGTGCACAAGGGTTCTCTGCAGAGAGCACCTCTGGAATCGGCTGGGAGTTGGAGTGTGGGAAGGGTTCGGTGGGGCCACGCCACGTTCAGAAACACTGCTCGATGCCTGTAGTACCCTGTCCCCGCGTCCCCTTGTGTCGCCCTCCCTCTACCACTGCAGGTTCATGGAGCCCTACATCTTCGGCTGCCGCCTGGATCAGGACATCATCGACTTGGATCAAACGATGCAGCACCTCCAGCTGGCCCTCAACTTCACCGCCCACATCGCCTACCGCAAGGGCATCATCCTCTTCATCAGCCGCAAACGCCAGTTCTGCCACCTGATCGAGAGCACAGCGCGGGAGTGCGGAGAGTACGCCCACACTCGTTACTGGCAGGGTGGCCTGCTCACCAACGCTCACATCCAGTTCGGGCCCGGCGTCCGCCTGCCCGACCTCCTCATCTTCCTCAACAGCCTCAACAACGTCTTTGAGCCCCACGTGGCCATCCGGGATGCCGCCAAGATGAACATCCCCACGGTGGGGGTGGTGGACACGAACTGCAACCCCTGTTTGATCACCTACCCCATCCCTGGGAACGACGACAGCCCCACTGCCATGGAGCTCTACTGCAAGCTCTTCAGGATGACCATCATCCGCGCCAAGGACAAGAGGAGGCAGAGTGAGGTCTTCAGCGAGCTGCGGAGCAAAGCGGAGGGCAATTAGAGCCCTAGAGACAGGCTCGGCCATGCCCAGCAGCTTGGTGATGGGTGTCCTGCTTCGCTCCCGCGGGCGCTGCGGGACTGACCCTGCACCAAGAGCACCAGCTTTTGGCAGAGCTGGGCTGGTTGTGGAAGGGACCCCCACCAGCTCTGCTGCAGCACAGAGATCCCGCGGCGGTCTCAGCTGCGGTGGGTGTCTAGCTCAAAATACAAATTGTCCGGAGCGATGCAAGGGGAGACGGAGCCAGGCCAGACCCGGCTCCTGTCCTTGTGTTTATCCCTGTTGCAAGGAGGTGCCTTGGTCCTGTGGCCTTCCAATTCCCGAGCTGTGACCTCACGTGAAACTGCTTGTATCTCACGCTTCTTCTTGACAAATAAAGGCCCCTGTGATCCTTTTTTCTTTCTTCCCTTGTGAAATGGGAAGGTACGGGGGAGTCTCTGGTAAATGTTTACAGTGATGGGATGGGGGGGTGAAGGGTGTCCCCAGGCTGGGGACCCTCAGAGCCTTGCAGACCAGGATGGTGTGGGGGGATGCGAGGCTCGCCAGTGCCGGTGGGTCACGGGGTTGGAGGGTCCCTGTTTTGTCCCAGCGTCCAACCTCTGCTGTCACCGTGGGGCGTAGGGGACCACAGGGTGCAGTGAGAAAAGGGAAATCCAGCCCCTAACACACCTTGTGTCTCTGGAGGAGGGCTCAGGGCAGTCCTGCAGCGTTGGGGGTCAGGCCCAGCGTGGGGAAGAGCTCTGGGCCAGGGGTCCCGGTCCCGGTGCGGGTCCCGATCCCCGGTCCCGGCACTGGCCGCTCCCTGCTCTGCGTCCTCCCACCCAACAGGGGGAGCTCGCCGGGAGCCGAGGCGCTGCGCGGATTGTCGCCGCGGCGCTTCCGCCCGCCCGCCGTATATAAGCGGAAGGCGGGGAAGAGGCCGCCCTTTCGGCTGGGCGCCCGGCCGGGTGGGGAGAGGCGGCGGCGGGTCTCTCTGCGGGGAGCGGGGCTGGCCTCTCCCTCGGTTCCGCTCCGTCCCGGCTGGGTGACGGGAGGGTCTCTGGTTCCCCTCCGGTGGGGGAGGCCGCAACCGCCCGGGGGTTGGGGAGATGCTTTCGCCCCCTCAAGCGCGGAGGCTTGGGCCGACGGGGCAGGCCTCGGGTGCGGGAAGCCGGTACCGGCCGAGGTAGGCCCCTTCTGGGCAGGGCTCCTGCCGCACTGACCGCCGGCTGCTCTCCCCAGGTCCTCCTTCCCGCGCCATGTTGCAGCGAAGTTTCTTGAAGGCGGCGGCGGCCGGTTCCTCTTCGCTTCTTCTCCCCCGTCGCTGAACGAGGGAAAGGTGCGGCGTGAGGACATGGCTGCGGACCGGCAGGACCCCCCCCCCTCCGCTGTGCAGGAGGAGGAGGAAGGTGTGAGTGGAGGTACGGGTGGTTCCTGTGTCCAGCTGGGTGGGCTGCCTGCGTGTGAGCTGCTGGTCTTACTGATCTGGGTGACCCCCCCAGGAAAATAGGGCTTTAGTCCCCAGTCTTGCCTGCTCCCCCTCCCCAGGTTTCTGGGCCTCAGACGGGACAAAACGTGCCCCGCACAGCCACATGGCTGGAGACGGTCAGGGAGAGACCCGTAGGTCCCCTGGGCCCCGTCTGGTGCTCAGTTTCCTTCAGGCACTGCGATGTTCAGTGTATGTTATAAACTGATGTATAGGAAGGTACTAGGATTAAGGTGAATAAGGCAAAGGGATGTGCTTCCAGTGAAGGAGGGGAGAAAATAGAGGGCTGCCACCTTTCCAGGTTTCGAGGGAAATGTTTGAGTAACTAAAGTGAAAATATTAAGCAAATTTTTTTTTTCTTATATTTTAATCTTACGGTTTTCTGTGAAGTGGTGCAGTTCACAAAGAAGCTTGTTACACAATCAGCTGAGCACTTGTTATTAACTGCATTCTTCCTTTCTTCTTATTTGTCTCTCTTCAGCCTGGCAGAAGACAAAGGGTGACGTGAAAAAAGATTCTGTGCCTTGAAAAATGAAGGGTAAGTGGTGCTTAACACAGAGGCTGTCCAAGTAAGCTTCAGCCACCTTGGTAGCTCTCTTAAGAGGTGTGTTACATTGACTATCTACACGTGCACCAAATACCTTTGTAATACTACTCTCTGAGTAGGTGATACAATCTTGTTCTTATAAATACCTTTTAACTATCACCTTTTTCAGTCTTTGTGGGCTTTTTTTCAATCTGCCACAGGCGTTGCAAAGGTGGCTGCTGTGGCATCTTTGTGTCATTAGGTGGCAGAGAGAGACAGGCTATATTCTACGCTCGTTTGTTCTGAAACCCGTGAGCATTCAGAGTGATTGATAGCCTGACATAATTTATAAATAGGGTGGTTAATAGGAGACTCCTGAGAAACTAAGCCTTCCCTATTATTTTTTTTTAAATTGCCTTAAATGTGGGGCTGTACGTAATAGAACGGAAAGGTGTTCTGTTTGATCTGTAGTGGCTGTGCAGCAGAAAGGCTGTGCATGGCTTTCTGATTATTTAGCCTTGAAAACGGTAGGATCCTCTTGGTACATAGACTTGTATTACAACAGAATGAGTTGAAGTGATCTGTCTAAAGCCACATGGCAAGTTGGTGATGTCACTGGGAGCACATCCTGGGAGTTGCATGCTGCCAGCCCTGACCGTATTCCTCTCTGAAAGTAAAAATATGCCTGTGCTACGCATTTATTTCTTTACCTTCCCTCTCATACTGGGCCTTTCAAATTTCTGTTGTCAGTGAAACAATAAGCATATAACTAGGCTTTGAAGCATGTCTAAATATATAAAATAAATGGTGTATGTATCTTCCACTTCTTTTTCAGAGAAAGCCATGTGACACGGCGGATCGAGGAGGTCTTCTCAAAGACCTGAGGTGAGCAGCAGCGGATGCAAGTTCCCCTGTTAAATAGCTCCATGCCCCAAGTCGTGTTGCAGATGTGGCTGTAGTGCCATGTTTGTGTCATTAGGTGGCAGAGAAGAAAAGGCAATGTCTTTGCTAGTGCTCTGAAACCTGTGAGCACTCAGGAATGATGAACAACCTGACAATTATTTCTTGCTTTTCCTGGTTTTTTTCCTTTAATGTTAATCTTAAATCATGAAGGATGCACAGCAGTGGAGGGACAGGGTACAGAAGCTAGCCCTGTCCTTCAGTGTGGCAGACAGTCATTCTCTTAATGAATACCTTGTTTATGTGACAGATAAGAGATGTGACTGATTTTTCTGCTGCCATGTTCTATGTTTTAGAAGTGAAACTTTTATGGTTTACTGACACACTGTGTTAAAAGCTAATTCAGATTTCTCGCATATCATATCTTTTATTGTTATGGAGGAATGGGCAAACTCCAGCATTATTTATTCTAATAGTCCTGAGTCCTTGGAGATTTGCTCTCCTGACACGTTAATATCATTAGGGGTCAGAGATGAAGAGGCTTCCTGTGCCCGAAACTCGTTAACTGCTCAGAGATTAGTAGCTTGACAACGTTTCCATGTGTACCTCTTTCCAGAGAATCAGCGGAAGATGGAGTAATTTTAACTGCATCAGGGGAAGGTCCGTCCTTGTTTTTGCAAGGACAAATAGAAGCGACAGCTCTATTCTTGAATTCTATTTTTGCCTTCAACAATCCTTTATAGCCTGCAAGACATCCTTGCTGGCTGCCTGTTCTGTCTGTGAAAGGGCACCTCTTGAGTGTTGCAGGGTTTAGCATTACGTAGATACCAAGAATCACGCCAGGGAGTGGAGGAGACGGGGGGGAAAAAAGGCACTCGAGTTTGTTGTTTCCAACGTATTGGCATGATCTAGAAACAATTGGGTGTGGATTTAGCATGTGGAGAAAATTGCACCCTATTCCCAACACTAATAAAACACTCGGCCAACAGCATCTTGACTTCCAAGGGTGCTGACTAAGTTTTACCAGAAGATGCAATCAGCAATCTTCTGAAATGCAGCTTTATAATCATGCTTGGTTTTGGGGTGGGGTGGGGAACAAAACAAATAAAACCCAACCCAACACTCCTTCCCCCAAAAAACCCAAACTGAAGGTCTTTTTCCTTCTTACAGTTACTTTTGAGAACAGGACTGATTTCTGGAACTTGCTTCAAATACTGAAGGTATGTATTACGTCACTTCTTGGAAATGTACCTAACCTCAATGCATTACCAAAGCAGTCAGTGTCTGGGTAGAAGTCCTTGGGTTGGTACATCTTGTCCTTCTGACTTCTTATGGGACACGGACAAATAAAACAAAGAATGCTACTAGTGCATACTTGCAGAAAGAACAAAAAATTCAGTATTTCTTCATCTTTTTTGCTGACAAACTTCTACTTCAGGTGGAGTGCTTTTTTAAAAGTTCTTCTAAACTAACTTTCAGTAAGTGCAGCAGTGGAATGCTTTCCCCTGCTCTTTCCAAGACAAGATCTAGCCTCCTTGTGCATCATGTTCTAGCTGGTAACACAGCAGACAAAAAGCAAAAATATAATTGAGCACAATGTGACTTTTTAGTTGGTTTCCGCTGTGTTTATGTGCTAGCATGATGGCAAAGGAACTTGACCCCCGAGGCAGTGATCTGCTAGGGAGAACAGGTATCAGTATATCCTAATAGCTTTGTGTGTCACTGTCCTTTCTCGGGTGATGTGGCACACATGAGCCTCTGCTGTGCCAGTGTTATTAAAACAAGTGATGAGAGAAGCTCTGGCTACACATAGATAGTATTGTGAAACTCTGAGAGGCTTTGCAGTGACTAATAGCTTGACAAACCTGGCAGTGCTAAATGGTGGAAAATGTCCTCATTAAATGGGCATTATGAGGGCCAAAGGTGCCATTAACCAAGCGGGTAGCTGCTGGCTGCAAAATGAGCCATTTAATTGGGAAAAGTTACTGCCTACCAGCAGTGGCTTTGGAAAAGAATGCTAATAAGGTTGTTGGGGATATGGTTATGCAAAGAGGCATGCCTTAAGATGTGATTCTTCTATTTAAATTTCCTGACTTTCTTTTAACCCTGAAATACATATTTGAGTTTTTTCATCAGACTTTACTCGCATCAAGGGTCCTGTAGGGGTGGTGAGTGCCTAATGATTCTCTCTTTAGAACTTTACTGTGTGAGGCATAGGATAGGTATTAAAATTTTCCTAATAGCATTTGCTGTTAACTATCTTCCCAAGACTGAGCAGCCATCCCAGGCTATGAATATTGCTTTACTGAAAGAATTACCTGGCTGCCAGCTGTGGAAAAGATGAATATTTTGTATTAAAGTGTTTTTGAGAGAAATTAAAAATCTTACTGCACATTAACTTAGCCCTTCATCATTTAGAACTGGTTTATGTCATGGCTTTGAACGCTGGAATAAGCCCAGCTTTTCTTTCTCTGCACTATTAATAGTTTGCCTTTGCATTGAAGTTGGCAAACTCACCTTTGATTTTTAGGGACCCTAAGAGTGAAAGAATAACCACGAGCAGGCTCCAGCTATCATGTCGTTAAATTATCACTTTCCTAGACTTGCCAGAGTGCACTGTGCTTAGCCAGAAGACTTTTTTCAAAACCTTTCTGATGTAGTGGCAAAGAACCTCTCCTAAAGTAGTCTCATTTATTAGTGCCATCTGCCTTCTGTCACTGCTTTAGGTCCTGATCCACATAAGTTTGTGGACACTTGGCTTCTGCTGACCACAGTGAATACAGCTAGTGTGAGTTAAGGTGTTCCTGTGGTTCTGGACTGAAGTAAATTGCTTTCTGAAGTTTACTTGTGAATCATGATAACTGAGCCCAGCTAATGACTTTCCTAAAATTTGGTTTCATTTTATGAAGCTTTTTTATTTCCTCTGAGTTGTGAAAATTCTTTGGACGGTCCCAAGACAAACCTGATGTAATTCTTCAATTAGCTGAAAATGTTGCCTCTGAAATGAAAAGCAATTCTCTGTCCCAACTAGCTGTAGTGCCTTAGCTCAGGTACTATACCATAGTGAACAGCAGGACTCTGGATGGTATGGATTAATTAGCTGTTCTAGTATTGACACTTATTGCTAATTTTTGCTGGCTGCATTTGAAATTGTCTAACATACTGGGCTTTTTTTATTTGCAGATCGTGCCTTGAGTTTTAGAATTTCTAGCAAACGTGGCTACAGCAAAATAAATGGTTGGCAGTGTCTGCATTTGAAGATTCCTGAAACTTCATCTTTTCTCACACATGGGTTTCAAGCACACTACAGCCAAAGTGCATGCGATGCAGCTTGTGGTTCTGAATGTTTGCTGTAACCTGGGTACTCAACTGTCTGTCTAAAAAAAATTACAGCTGTTCTGTTCGAAGTGTCCCTTCTGCTTTTGCTGTACTCCTGTTGCATAGCCGTAGGAGTTGCAATCTTGCCCTTCTCCCAGTCATCTCGGCTCATATTCTAAAAGCACTGTTGTTTCAATCTGTGTTTTCCCTACATGGTTAAGAAGGATTTAAAAAAAAAAAACCAAACAAACCTAAATAAAGATGCCACCTACAATAAGTCTGAAATAATTATGTTTGTGTATTTGTAGCACCGCAAGTAGTATTAATTTTTAACCATTTTAGGATTTAAGACTTTTATTTGTGGATATGAGAGCTGGGATGGTTTTTTTACTTTAAACAATGAAAGGTAGAAGTCTTGCTGCTTACCTCCTGTGCTGCTAAAGCAGCAGCTTCTGGTGAGATCAGGTTGTCAGTCTTTCAGTGTTCTGGCTTTTCCTCTTTTTCCAGCTAATGTGGGAAATTTGGAGACAGCATGAGTGTAAAATAGCTTTGCCTTTAGTCATTTTTCTCCCATATTGCAGTGTAGCTTGTAAACCATAAGCACGTGTCTGAAAACACTTGTGCTTTTTATTAGTGATGAACAGAACTTGGTGCTCTTGGGGTGTGTGAGTCGTAAGTGATGCCTGGAGTGTCCACTGCTGTTGCTGGGGTGTGCAGATTAATAATGTGGTAATGTGACAGTTCTTGTCAGAAGTGTCTTTGTTTGAATAAAGCTGTTTGGCTAGTTCTTTAAAGTACAGGGGCTGTCTTTCTCCTTGAACATCATTCTGTGGATAAGCAAGGAACATGGTTGTTTCCCTCTCTTCTAGGTGCTTACCTGCTGTTTTATCTAATACTGCTTTTGGGGATGGGAGCAGTGGGGATTAAGTGTGGTGGGAATGCTGCTTACCTGGACAAAATTTACTAGTAAATTACAAATGGAGAGAGGAGGGTATATGGCATGGTTGTTAGGTTCCTTTTTCTAATAGCAGAAGAAAATTAATTTGTCAGTGGAGCTGGTTGCCATGGGAATGCAGGACAATAGACGAGGAGCTGGGGTGGCTGCATGGAGCCTCATTACTGAATTCCAGTCCTTGCCTTTGCTTTCCACCAAACACTCCGTGCAGGTGAACCTGCACCTGCACACACCAGTGCTGTGCCTGGAGGTGGGGCTTTGACCACCTCTGGACTGCTCGTACTGAATTAAGGGTGACTTCGAGGGGCTGAGGAACTTGCCACCCTTCAAACACAGAAACCTTAAAAATGCTCAACCTTCCCACAGATGAGTTATGTTGCGAAGCCAGCTCCTCTGCGGGAAGTGAGCTACGCTGACTCCCTGCTAGATTTAGAGCACTGTTGACACTGAAACATTTCCTCCATAAATAATACTGAGAGGTAATGATGATCCTATAGAACTAATAGAAGGAAATACTGGTATCTCTCCTCCAAAGGCCTCATAAATTTGCAGCCATGACACCACCGATTGCCTTCACAGGCTATATATACTGCCAGATGTATTTTTTTCTTGGTGATTGTACTTCAGATACACGCTCCACTTCACTAAGCAATTGTTGGCAAGAGCACTGGCATACGGTCCATCAGCAGGAATACAATTGTGCTGGGAACACAGCAAGCTCAGGGTAGTTTACATACTCTACCCATAGTTTTAAAAGGTTGCTATAATTGAGTATTTAAAGGGAACGGACTATATTTGGAGACCTGGTAGTATTTACACAGTCAAACAAATGTCTTGAAACCAGCTGAAAGCTTGCCTGGAAATTCATTTTAATAATGAGAGAAGCACTGGATTATTCTGGTATTAATCTTTAACCTCGGCAGTGCAAACCCAGCTTAGTTTTAGGAGAATTAAACTGAGAGGTTGGCTTATCCCTGCTCTAAGTATTGTGGGAAGTACCACACGGAACACAAACGTTAACCGGTCAGGACTGTTCATGTTTAGCCCTTTTTCTTGGCCCTAGATGCTTCGGAAGCCAACACGTGAGAGGGAATGGCCTGTGCTGCCAATTTCAGACTGTGAACAGGAGCAGCTGGGTGGGAGCCTCACACAAGCCATCACATCACCGTCTGGGGTCAGGCACTTAAAAAAGGAGTGAAAGAATTGCCAGGATTCTCCACTGTGGAAAAGACAGCTTATCTGCTTCCTAAATTACAGCTGGATCTGACAGTAGATGACTCAAACACTTAAGGAGAGATTTTTGAATACGGAAATCTACCTTTTTCTCCGTTTTAGATCACAAGCAAGCTGGTTACTTAAAAGGCTGCTGTTTCGCTATTAATGTACTGGTGTGATTCACGTAAAAGCTATTTATTTACATCAGAGACGTTCATCAAAAGATGTGACAAGTACAGCATGAATGATTCATTCTCATCGCTCTGCACTGCTTTCCTGTTAATCAAGAAACAGTTAGATGCGTCCAGCTGGGCTCCGCTTCCTTATCGCTTTCCGTGTCATCTTCTTCCCCCAAGCCCGTTCAGCCCAGCTCCTGCTGTCCCAGCTCTGCAGCACGCTCTTGCCGACTGTATCGTTGATCCTGCTGGGCGGTGGAAGTCATGATGCTTGGTTTTCCATGAAGGAGAAGGGGCTGCAGCTATGCTGAACTCCCTGTGCAGGGTGGGGTTTTTTTCCTGTGGGGGAGAGGATGGAGAAACAGGCCTTCAAACCTTGGACTTTACTCCAAGATTGCAGATTCTAAACTCCAGGGCCGTGCTTCCCCCGTTAGGAATATTTGGTGTTTGAAATCTTCTTCCAGAGCAAGGTCTTGAGGTTGTTCAGCACGAGGGAGTGGTGCACTTCCATCTGGCTGGCCAGGCCACTGAGGGTCATGCAAGTTCGGAGCTGTTTCTGCAGCTCTTCTTTCAGCTCCAGCGGTGCTCCGTACAGCAAGTAGTCCTGCAGCAACCCACAGACCTTCGCCAGGTTGGGCTGCACCACGTCGCTTTTGCACTGCTTCATGAGTTTGTCGCATGTCGCCATGCAGTCCTTCCCGTAGGTGCAGTCCACGTTCTGCTCACAGTGACGTCCCTTGAGGAAACCCCTGATTGTCATCTCTGTTGCCACCTTCCTCAGGTTGACCATTTTGAAGTCATATTTGTCGTTGTAGCCCACATTCTTAAAGCTGGTCTCACAGATGTAGAAGTTCCCGTAGGTCCCGTGGAATATCTCCTCCACGAACTCCAGAAGGCCGATGGCGATCTTTGCCCGCCGGGGCCACGCTGGTGCAAACCACTGGTGGATGATTTGGTGGACGACTGAAGGCAGCAGTGACTGGAGGAAGGGGGGGACATCCACTCCATAGAGGGAGGTGTGGGGGATCTTCTCGGTGACGTAGAGGTCCCCGCAGTGCCCCAGCAGCTTGGACGTGTGCTCTTTCTCATGCAAGGACAGCATTAGAAGAAACTCATTGAGCTGAAGTAGCGCCCAGATGGATTTGGCCTCTGCTAAAGACACTTTCCCATCCCGGTTCACATCTGCTGTGGTGATGATCCGGCTCACCAAGGCTGCAAGAGAAGGCTGATCTCCCAGCTTGGACTGTGAACAGAACAAGAAGTGGCATCAGACCCTTGCAGCTCTCTCTGGGCTTCGTATCACAAAACTGAACTGGAGAACCAAAGAACTGAGCTTGGGAGAGGATGAAACGGCCACCATGCTCGAGCAAATTCAGTGTCATACCATTGTGTATGGTTGGATGGATTCAGCTCCAGCAGAATTTTACCAGCTTTGGGGCTGCTCTAGACCCAGATGGGAGCAAGCTTTTGAGAGCAAAGACTGGGCAGTGCTGCTGTCCCACCGCTGCAGCAGAAGCCCTGCACAGGGGTAACTGCTTCAGCGGTGCCAGCACTGCCAGGGCTGCCCGTGGGCTTGTGAATAAGCTCTGCCCAGCACAGATGCCACCCACAGCCTCGGTAGAGTGGCCTCCAGGGTTGCTGCTACTAAAATCTTGCAAATAATTTCTGCGTGGGAATGAAGGTTTTTCTCGGCTAATGCAGCACTTGCTCTACAGAACACAATAAGGAGCCCTGCCCAGCACCCAGCAGCTGATGGGGGAGCATGAGCCAGAGGAGCTCTTGTTTAAGGGGAAGGAAAGATGCATTTAGTCTTTCTGAATCATGAGTGGCATCCCAGGCCCACAGGATCCCAGAGGTACCCTCCACACTGACCTTCAGGAAGTTGAGGAGCATTTCTTTGAACTCATCCATTGATGTCCCTCGTGTCGGTTTGTCAAAGAGGACCACGTCCCTCTTGGGCACAGAGTCTGGGTGACTGTCTGCCTTCAAGGCTTCTTCAATGCCACATTTGATGATCACCTCCCTCTCCCTCCAGAGCCCACTGTAAACCTACAGCAAAGGAGAGGGGATATGGCCAAGACAGGAGAAAAAAAAGAGCAAGTGCAGAGAACTAGTTTCTGGTTTGGTTCAGGATGGGTGCCAGGGATGGGGTGAGGAGTAGACGTGCAGGGAGGAGGACATTTCCCGGGTTTGGTGCTTGCACCCATTCCCTGCTGTGCAGTGGTTTCCCCGGCGGGGCAGAGACCTACCTGCTGGGTGGGAGAGGAGGAGAGGCAGTGCTGGAAGAGGAGGCTGCGCTCCTCACACAGGTCTTTGCACGTGGAGCCAGAAATGATTCCTTTCTTGTACTGGTCACACTGGAGAGGGGAAGGCAGAGAGAGAAGCTCAGCAGGGGCAGCTCCCCGTTCATCCAAAGAAGTCCAACAGATCGAGGCACATTCCCACAGCTTATGATCTGCGGCACCCCAAGCACACGCGCTGGGGGCGTGCAAGTCCCCCCCTAGCCTCCCATGCTGCGGCCAGCCCTGCTCCCGTCACCTGCCGTGCCCAAACTCCTCAAGCCCCGTTCCTGCAGCAGGGCTGGGGCCAGCACTTTGGTTTTTCAATTTACCGTGAATAAGCTCTGCCCAGCACAGATCATCAATGCCACTGCGTCCCCAGTGAGCCCATTTCCTCTGAGTTCATGTGAGTCTCTTATGCAAGAGAAAAACACCCCTTAAAAGAGGCACATCTGATTGCAAACCCACCTAGGCTGCTTGGAGGCAAGAACAGTATCTCTAGTTGTCGACCATTTCTTTCCTTCCTGGGATTCCAAGGTCCTCAAGCACAGAGGGGCTGCTCAGGGTCACCACCCCCATATCACTTTGGCCTTGGATTTGGCAGCCCGCAGGGTGCCACCAGCTGCAGGGCACACGGACCATGCCAGCACAGCATTCAGCTGCCTTCGGGCGACATCTGCACCTTGGCAGCCATTTCGGCCAGTTTGGGGTGTCTGGGGGAGACGGGAACGCCTGGCGCGCTCAGACTTTCGTTGGGGAGCTGTAGTGCCAGTTCCTCAGAGTCCAACCCCTTCCAGCACCCCCAAACTCCCCACTCTGTCTTCCAAAGAAATCCCAGCCCAAAATCTTCTCTGCTCGAAGACCCAAAGATTTCTACTAGCCCCAGAGCAAGGACTTTAATGGGGGAGACACGGAGAGAGGAGCGTGTAGGAGCAGCTGGGGCTGAGCCCCAGCCAAACGGGCGGCAGCTGTGGGCAGAGCTCCCGTCTGCAGGCAGGGCCCTTTGGGTGCCTTGGGCAAGGTGGGGTTGGGCTGGCAGGGACCCCCCTCCCCGAACTGCTGGAGGGACCCCAGGGGAATTTGCTCCTGAGTGCTCCCGCTGTCCAGGGCGTTAGGGGAACTGCCAGGGCCGGAGGAAAGGGCAGCGTGGGGCTGGGTGAGGATGAGGATGCATGGGCTCAGCGGAGCAGCAGCCCCTGCTGTAAAAATGGGCTGGCTCCGGTCCAGGCGGTGGCAGAGACAGGGACAGACGGTGGCTCTGATCCACAAGCAGGATGGCTGGGTCGGGAGAGCTGGAGGCATCCCTGGGCAGGAGAGGCTGCAGCTTCTCAGCGAGGGCACAACAGCCTCAGGGCTGAAAACAGGAGCTGCAGAAATTCACTGCATCTTTTCCCTGGGTTTTTTTTTCCCCGACGTGGATGGGAATTAACCCTTGGACCTGCTCACAGGGGAAACGGCCAGATGCGGCATTTTAAACCCCAAGCTCAGAGCAGGAATTAGAGCCTGGGACCCTGTGGTCAGAGTCATGCAGAAAATCAAATTAAACGATCGTCGCTGTTGTTATGGCAATTCCTGCCTCCCTTCTGTGCTGAAGGATTGATGAACGAGGCATTTTCAGACAGAGCCTGGCGTCCCCCTCCTCGCCTAGGCTAGGCAGGTGACCTGCTCCCCTGCCATGGGGCTCACACCGCAGTCCCAGAGGAGCCTCACTTGGCTGCCAGCCCTGGGGATGCTGTGGGGAGCAGGCTGCACCCCACCGCAAACCCCAGGCAGGGGCAAAACGCATCAAGCCAAGCTCTCACGAGGGGCCTGCTCTTTGTGCATGCTGCTGCTTTCTTTAGGGCATGCCAGCAGTTACAGATAGGCACCCGTGGCCTGGCTGCTCCCCTTTTTTCAATAGCTCTGGGGAGGTCGGGGGTGCTGGCGCGATGCTCTCCCTGCCCGCAGATCCTGCTCTGACATTGCAACTTCATCTCCACAGACATTAATCTGCCCACGTCTGTCTGGCCTGGCCTGGCCTGCTTCCCTCCGACATCTCATTAAATTGTTTCGCCATCACCCTGGCAGGATAAGGTCACCTCTCCCGCTCCGAGCTCCGCGTGATGCCGGGGAACCAGCTGCCAGGAGGGCTCCTCGGCCCAGCTCTAGTGCAGGATGCTGCCCCGGCGCTGCCTGCCTGGCTGCAAGGCACGGCACAGGGCTTGGGGGGGCTGGAAATTGGGCTCCTGCAGCCCCGCTCACCCCGGTACCCCAAACTGGGACCAGCACAGCCACGAAGACTGCTGGCCACCACTCACGATTATCATCCGGCAGACGTGGCCGCGGCAGAGCTCGGAGTAGGACGAGTAATGCATGTATGCCACCCAGCTGCCCACGAAGATGCCCAGCCACACCACCAGCAGGTATTTCACCTTGATGCCCGGGAGGCGATTCTGGAAGGAAAAGAAAACGCTGGTGAAGGCCAGGGCTCTGCACGGGTTGGCGGTGGCTGGACAAGGACGACTTCTTTTATACAAACCAACCTGCGGGCTGGTGAAACCT
This sequence comes from Haliaeetus leucocephalus, assembly GCF_000737465.1. Lineage (NCBI taxonomy): Eukaryota > Metazoa > Chordata > Aves > Accipitriformes > Accipitridae > Haliaeetus > Haliaeetus leucocephalus. Next base: position 2,602,000 of record NW_010972742.1, on the reverse strand, counting down.
TCAGCCTTTTTTATATATATTCACCAGTCTATTATGCAACTCCTGCTGCAAGTAGGTCACTTAAAATTCCCTAAAAGCAGGGAGATTACAGCGTTGGGCTGCGAGGAGCTGGATGCCACGCATCCCCGTGCCTGGGAGCTGCAGCTGCGTGTGCCCGCTCTCCTGCCAGTGCAAGGAGAGAGCCCGCTGCCCTCTGCAACCCCTGGGCTCACCGTCGGGGCTGCAAGAGGCTCTGCTCCTGCCCGGGGAGACCCTTCTCAGCAGACCCCCCCTTGCACAGCCCCATGGACATGGGAGGCTGCCACTGCCAGCTCCCGTGTGGGAGCGGGCGAGTAACAAACCTGGAAGCGCATGGGTAATACTCCGTGCAAACAGCTCAGAGGCTCGCAGCGTGATTTTGTTTTCCTGGCTTCGTTTCTTCCCCTCTGACCCTGCAATAGCAGCTCTGCTGTCATCTGGCCTCCCTGCAATATAAGTTGTTTACCTGACCCGTATAACATGGTGCAGATCCCTGGCAGTTCCTAAGGGCAGGGAGTTAATCCTTGCGTCAAACACCCCATTCCCTCCAGTTTCTATAGATAATTCCTGCTTCACAGCAGGCCAAGAGAGCCCTTGGCCAGTGGCCACCTCCAAACCCTCCTCTCTCCTTGCACTGCATAAGCCGGTGAGACCATGACCTGCTGCTGGGATAGGGCTGGATCTGAGCGGCTGCAGCACCGTTACAACCTGCCAGGGATCCTCGCTTTAGTCTTGTAGCCCAAAACTGCTCCCACCTCCAAAATGCCTCCCCCCTGGCCCCTCGCCAAGCACCATAAGGGTTTTGCCCCATGGATGGCAGTAACCAGAGGTGGTGGAGCCTCCTGCCCTCCTGAAGCACCGGCTGCAGCCAGCGGCTCAGCTCGCCCCGGACCCAATGAACAGAATTCACAGGAATCAGCAGGCAAGGGTGAAAGCAGGCAGGTCTGCCTCAAGATCATGACATTTTGCATGTTAATTGGAAATGCCGAAGTGTGAAGCAGGCCACAATGCCCGGTCTGCTTGTCGAGCAATGGCACCGCTAAATAACACCTGTTAAAGAGAACCTGACCATGGCAAGGACTTCACAAAGGCAAAGGATGGGTGGCTGCTCCTGTGAGCTGAAAACCAGCTCAAGTCCCTGAAGTCAGACATACACCACTGCAACCAGTAAGATCCTCACCAACACAGCAGCCCCCCAAAAACTGCCCAGTGGTGGGGACATGACCCACCAGGTCCCCTGCCCTCAGCAAAGGGGCCCTTTCCACAGACTTCCAACTAGAGACACATCTTGGGGCAGCAAAGCCCTGGAATGGCCAAAATGTCCCTTTTTGCTTATTCAGACCTAAAACCCCTCACGTTCCTGGGGCAGAAGGGGGGGGTCAGGACTGCGACCTCAGCATGGCATAGGGAGCACTGGCTTCATCGTCCCCTAAATGGCAGAAAGAAACGTGGAGGTGGGGGATGCATTGCAACAAGATATTCCACTGGGCTTTGGTAGTATTTTGGATTCATAGCTGGTGCTGAGGTTTCCTCCAGGGGCTCAATCTCAGGGGATGGGGGGCTTCCCTGCCCGCTGCCTTCCCTGCCCACCGCCTTGGCTGGCAGTCTGTGCCAAAGGGCGTTATCCTTCGGTTGTGTGAGTTGCTGTGTTTAGTTTTAGGGTGACTCTGGGGGACTGGGAAGTGACTTTGGGCTGGAGCTGACTTCAAAGGCAAAATGGATGCAGCATCACAAAATCCTGCTCCATCCCCGCTGCTCCCTTGCAGCACTCTGGGAACATGGGGGTTGTTTCACGGTGGGTCCCAGCAGTGGGGACCATGCCAGAGCCAGTGTGCTCCCAGGGGCGGCTTGGCGTGGCTGTCACCCCCCCTCCCGTGGGGTATCTGTGCAGGTGATCCTGGTGCAAGGGCTACCCCTAGCTCCCACCCATCCTCGCTCTGCGCCCAGCTTCGCCCTCCCTGACAGACCCAGTCCCCAGCCCCTGCCCACCACCGTGGCCCCACGCAACCGCTCCTCAGGCCTTTTGTCTTGGAAGAAGACAGCTTGCGGGGGCAGCTCAGCAGCCAACTGCCCATCTCCCCTGGGAGCAAAGCTGCAGCACCTATCCAGCTCTTGGCTGTCCTGGGGACCCACAAAACCACCTCTCTAAAGGCTCCCCTCGACCACGCAGCCCTTCCCGCACCCAGTGAGCCCAGGGCTTTGCTCCAGCTCTGCACCCACCTCCTGCCAGCACCCTCTGCCCACCAGATATCCCCTCCCGTGTCCCCCCTTCTCCCTTCCAGCAGGTTGACCTCTCTGGTCCAGGACCTTCACCAGAGTCAAGGTTTCTCATCCCACGGCTGCAGAGAAAACACCCAGGACAGCATCCCCGGCCCCGTCACCGTTGGTTCCCCAAGCGCTGAGACAGATCCCCAGCACCCCCCACCTCCCTCCCTCCCCCTGCCAGCTCAGGGATGGGAAGAAGGGGGAAAAAAAGCAGAAAGGAAAAGAGGGAAGGAGTCATCCCTGCCCTGCACTGCTGCATCGGCTTCTCCATTCACCGATGCGGACTGATGGATGGGGCTGCCCTGGTGC
>NW_010972742.1:2563478-2599278 GCF_000737465.1 Haliaeetus leucocephalus | reverse complement strand
GGCTCGGCTCGTCACGGCCCCGCGGTATCAGTCCTCACCCCAGCCGTCCCGGGAGGATCGCATCCCCACCGGGTCAACCCAGTTCCAGGGTTCCCCATTTTATAGGGATCCTAAGCCGGCATCCCAGCCCACAGCCCCGCTGTTTCTCCCCCACACGGGGATGTCGGCCCCAGGTTCATCCCACCGTCCCTGGGGTCCCACGTAGGGTCCCCCAGCCCCGGGGGCCGGTTGCTGACCCTGGCAGAGCGGGGGTTCATGCAAAAGCCGATCGCCCTTGGCCCTCAGCACTCGCAGCAGCTCAGGTTTTATTTAAAGCTAGTTCGGGTGGCAGCCTGGAAAAGCCCCCCCCCGGTCTGCAGCCGGTGACCTACGAGCACGGCCGGGGGGCTGCATCCCCCCCAAATACCCAGGGCTGAGACCGGCCATGGCCCCTGCTCGTTCGCCTCTTCGCCGTCTCCCTTCTCAATCGCGCAGCGGCTGTCCCCCCTGTTTGCATTGCTTCTGGGCAGGGAAACCTCAAGGCAAGACAGGGGCTGCTTTGTGTCCGGCACCGAGGGACAGCCTCTCATCCAGGGGGGCTGCAGTATACGTAGGCGAGCTAGAGCAAGGGGGAAAGAGAGACAAAAATATGATGGAAAATGGTCTGGGAGGGTCAGTCACAAGGCCGTTGTTTAAGATAATTCCCCGCTCGCTGTTAGTAAGTCTTCGGACGATCCATTTGTCCCCTTTTCGTGGTTCAGATTGCTTCCTTCCATTTGAATTGGGCTTAAAATGACCTTTGAAAACAAGCTGGTCGCTTCGTACCCAGCGGTTCCTACTCGGTGTCGAGCACCAGGTGCCCAAGGACTAACGAGCAAAAGCCTTTGCTGGCCTAATCTGAACAGCGGTGATAAATAATGAGCATCACAACAAAACCGAACCAAAACACCCCAAATCCTGCGGCTTGTTTGCTGCCTTCTTTTAACATCGAGGAGATCCCTGCTGCTGTCACGCTGTGCAAAGCCAGCGCAGCACCCTGACCTCCACACTCGCCTCGGAACAAGCAGACGTTTGCCCGCGGCGTTGCTTCAGTAACGGGGCCGGGTTAACGTCGCCTCGTCTGCCTGCAGCTCTCGTTCGTGCAGGTTTTTACGTCCTGCTGGAGCCAGGATGGTTCTCTGGAGCTTACACAGCTTATTTATAGTTTTAATTAGCGCAGTAAAAAAAGAGAGCCTCTGTGATTTATTTTTTTTTATGGTGGGGTTGGTAATTTGGAAAACAGCGGGGACGGGAAGATGCATTGCTGGGTGCCCGATAGCTGAGCCAGCTGTGAGGATGAGGAGGGTCCCCAGGGGTCCTGCTGCTGCGACACACTGCTTTCTTTTGCAGCTACAGGGAAATAGCTCTTCTACTCAAGCACCAATAAATTCTTTATTTCCCTCCCAGCCTGAAGATGGTTATTTTCATGCTCGCCTGAGCCTTCCTCAGCAGGATTTGGCTCTCACCATCCTTGGTGCCGCCTCGGGAGGCTGAGCAGCAGCAGGCAGCTTTCCTGCCCTGCCTTCCCCGGGCCCCTCACCTCTGTCCCGACTCCTGCCTGCCCAGCCCCACCACGATTAAGCACAGAGATGCCTTTTGGTATTTGTCCTGCCAGGGCAGCTGCCTGCAGTGAAGTCTCCACTGTGCCCGTGGCACAAATACTCTCCTGCTGCCTGGACTCAGCAGAATCCCACACTGCCCACGAGCGCTCCCCAGTTCACCCTCCTGCTGCGGCTCCCTGCGCCTTGAGCCCTGATTTTGGGGGGTGAGCAGGATTAAGCTCTCGTCAGGGATGGGAAATGACACACCTGGGCCAAAGATGAGAGACGCTTGAAATGCCACGGACCTCTGCTGCAGGGCTCGGCAACGTTCAGGGGTGGATTGTCCGGAGAATCTAATTAGGAATGAGCAGGCCCTCCCGAGCCGTAATACACCAAGTAATTAAGTGATTAGTATTGATCGTTGGAATGCCTAATGAGCAGTTATCACTGAATGATTAATTAATCCAATCAAAAGAGTAATAAAAATTCTGCAGGTGTGATTATATCTTATATTCAATGCGCAAGGGCAGTGAGATCTCTCCCCGTGGTGCCTGTCTCGCGTTTATATCCCAGGCACATGGAGGACCTGCCACCAGAGATGCTCGTATTACCGCCCCGCTCCCACAGCCTGGGCTGCCCCTGTGCAAGGGGTCTCTCCCCTCCCCAGAAATCTCCCGGCACTGCCAGGCCAGGCTCCCGGCAGCCGGCAGGCATCCAGAGCTGCTCTGCGTGGCACAGAGGTGAGGAAGGTGGTCCCCCAGGAGCTGTCAGCATCCAGTAGATGCTGAAAGCAGTCGATGCTTGATGTCCTCCCTGGGAATCTTTCATTCACTCCCTTGATTAAGTCGCTTCAGTTTCTCCTGGGTCACTCAGCCCACGAAAGCCCTGCTAATCTCTGCTAAACCCACAGTGTGCGGCGCGCTCGCCTCTGATCACTTCCCAGCCATGCGGTGGCTCTGCAGGCACATCCCGGAGAGCACTGTGCCCTTGAAACACGGGAGCTCTCAGGGCACCCACAGCCCTGTAATGGTCATTTACTGGCCCATAATATTTACCCAATTACATGATAACGTCATTCACTACTGAATAAATTACCTTGCCAGCTAGTGCTAACAGCAAAGTACAGAGCAGCCCTGACTTGTGAGCGAGGACCTCCACCCACCCGTCCCTTCGTCCCCTCCAGAGCACCCCTTGCCACCCACCTTCCTCTGGGTGGGATGTCAGTGGTGGGTGACAGCCGGGCACGGCGTGGCCCAACGTCATCGCCCGCAGTGCCCAGAGCCGCTGCTTGGCAGGGGTGTGCAAGACCCAGAACCGAAAGCGGGGCACGTGCTCACCCCCTGCTCATGCTCTCCCCTCTCCAAGCAGTGCCGTCAGGATCAGTCCCGTGCCCACAAACCAGAGGGATTTCTGTCCCGGGGGCTGTGATGACACCCGGTGTTCGCAGGCGCTGCCGCAGCTCAGGAGATGACGGATCCGGGCTCTAATGCTCTTTTCTGTGCATCCTTTAAGGATTTGAGGCTGATCGCCCGCGCTTCCTGCATGGCAGCCACAGCTGGCTCCGCACAACGCTGTCAGCTGCCTCGGCCTGCCTGACGGGCCCTGATGGGGCTGAGCGCAGCGGTTATAATTAGAAATGCTAATCAGCTCTTGTGTTTCTGGCTTGACAGCCCTGCCACCCCCAGCACAATCTTCCCTCCAGTCTGTGCTATGCTCGCCCCCTCCGCTTCCTTTCCAAATCCCTGCTACTTGTAATTAAGCACTATGGAATTGGGGGGGAGGTCAAAAGCTGGGGCTGCTGGTGCTCCTTGCATGCTTTGGGCCAGGTGTGCAGCCGCTGCAGAGCTCCTGGCTTGCTGGGGACGGTTTGGGGGTCTCACCCTCCATTTACCACCAGCCCCCTGGACGGGGGACACCCCAGGGACACCCCTGCCCCTTGCCGAGAGCCGCGGCACTGAACCATGGGGTGTAAAAGGGGCAGCCCGAGGGCTCCGCTGCAGGCAGCGCCAGGGTTAAAGGCAAAGGGTGGTGGCTGTGGCCGGGAGCCCTGCGGCTCTGCCAGCCCAGCGGCTCTGGAAGGGGAGCCGCTCTCATTAGGATTTCTGTCATGTGCCAACCAGGGGTTCTTCCCAGCTGAGGAGAAAAAGGAGCTTGCAAAGGAGCATGGACAAGGAGGCTGAGCAAGCAGATCCCTGCACAGGCTTAGCTGGTTAAGGAGTTATTCATCGTCACGGCTTGCGGTAGGAGACACAACCGGGGGATTCCTCCCTCGTTGGTGCCCGCAGACAGCCCCTGCCAGCCCCCAGCCCCCCCCCCCTCCCCAAGCCAGAGCACTCCTGTTGCTGCGAGAGCCAGGACATGGCTTTCTCCCTGGGCATTTGGCTCCCAAAGTCTGGCTTGGCAGGGGGGTCTTTCCGTGGAAGCAGGCACGGGGCTCAGCTGGCCCCAGAGGAGACAGAGGTGTGCAGGCAGGATGAGCAGCCCCGGCCGCGGTGTGCGGACACACAAAGTCCAGTGTGTTCCGAGAGGGACAGCATCCAAACGCGCTGGCTCGCAGCCGGCCATTCAGCGCTCTTCTCCCTGGCAAACAAGAGCCGGTGGCAGTATGGCGTGGCACAGACCAGGCAAAGGCTGGAGGTCCCAAGCCCCACCAGTGCCGTTCAGATGCTCACAGACACCCCTGCAACCTCCTGGGGTCGTGCCCAGCGTGCTGCTGTGTTACCAAGGGGTCGGGCTCTCCCAGCCGATATCTGAACCGCATCGAGTAACTCACGGCATTGGTACAACACAGCTGCACCAACATGGAGCAGGAAATTAATTTTATTCAGAGCTGCAGCCTGCATGGCCATCTGAGCTGTGAAATATCGCAGCATCTCTAAGTGGTGCTGTGCTGGGAGAACGCATACACAGCTTTTGGGTTTTTAAGTCAGCCTTCATCTTCCAGGTGTTCCCTGTTTATTAACCTCAGGTGGCTGCAGGAGAGAGGCTCCAGTTTGGAGGCTTGATGTGCCAAAGAGCAAGGGTTTTCAAGAAGGCAGCGGCTGCCTGAGCAAAGGAGACCCCCCCCTCACCTCCTCTGCCCAGGACCCCCACACATGGCCACGCTTCACCTGGGGCAGGCGCTTGCTCGCCACGGCATGTTACGGCACAGGCTGGTGGTACGCATGCGGGAAGCAGACAAGGGCTTCCCCCTCCTCCCCACACACTGAGCACCGCGATTTCTGTAGAAAGGGAAATAGGACAAACAAGGAGGTATCACAGAAAGGGGGGGCCAGGAGGGACAGGGCATGATGGCTCCGGTGGTGACGGACTCGTGAAAAGGCTCTGGCAGTACAGGCAGATGACTAGGAAAGCTCCAGGGCAAGTGGGATTGGATTCATCATGACTAATTGACTCCCTCCAGTGCTGCGGTACAGGTTTCACACATCGTGTGAGCGAGGTCCCGAGCATCCAGGAATTAATGAGGGTCTGACCCTGTCTGTGCAGCCACTTGAGTTTTTCCAGTGCAGACAGCTGGCTTAAGAGGCCCCTTTATTCTTTACATATCAGATCAATCGGGATGGTTATAATCTAGTCCTTGTGAAAGCTTGGAGCAGACTTTGCTGCCCAGCTAGCTCAAGGGGAAAAAAAGCAAGCAAGAGGGAGAGGTCATGATGATCTATTGATTGAGCAGACAGCGGTGCTGCTCCCAGAGATGGCTTTTGCAGCGAACTCGCCCGGGACAGTTTGCCTCTATATCTCTCACTAATGCTGCTCCATTGATCTTCCGTGACAGGTGGCAACTACAAGATTTTTTTAGCTGGAGTCATTAAGAGGCATTAATCAATAACAGGGGAAACAGAGAAACTGTTTGTTTCATGGAGACATATTCCCCGTGTGGATTTTAGCCCGCTGAGGTGCACATGTTTTATTTCCAGTGTCCAGGGAGGCCTGCCAGGAAAAGAATTCACCTTGTGCTGGACTCTGGCACTTGGAGGAGATCCTGAGCCAGTTGCAACACACTGGCAGCTCCAGCCAGACTGTGCAATGAGAGGGACCAGCTGGGGAGTTCATGGCATCCAATTCCAGGTACCCCAGCATCCTACCTGGCACCCCAAATCGCCCAGACCCTCTGTTCCCACACAAGTACCCCAGGAAGAGCTGAGTTCTAATTTCGCATGTCCAAAGCGCTGGGTACTGGTTTTACATCGTGCTTGTGCTAAATCCAGTTGCCGCCTGGCAGTGGTGTGATGGGTCCCAGCAGCTTGCTCAGGGATCCAGCCCTACGTTTGAGCTCAGGCCCTGCCCGGTGGCTCAGCTGGAGTTATTTGCAAGAGAAACGGTCTTTGTGCTGGAAGTGCCCCAGGCTGCATCCCTCCCTCCCGCCCTTCCCGAACGGTGTCAGTACATTTCCATTGCTCTGAGGTGGCAACACCCATTTTTCTTCTCCATGCAGCTCCTGTGCTCAGCCCCAGCAAGTGTCTGTGCAGGTGCTGGCGCCTATTTTCCCTTGGAGACCCAGAGAAGGAAGCTGGAAACGTGCTTGGGAGCAGGACGGGATCGCCTTCAAAGGTGACTGCAACAAGAGGCAGTGGTACCAGCTGCTCACCGCAAGCGGTGGGTGCTGTTGTAGGCAGAGCAGCCCTGGGGCAAGCTCGGGCTGTGGAGGTGCTGTGGGCTCCCACATGGGCTGACTCCAGCTTGGGGAATAGCCTGTGACACAGAAGCTGTGCTGATATTTCATTGCACTTGCGGTCTTAGCCCAAAAACCTTTTAGTACTGGTGCATAGCAAGGTGCTGGCACACCCTGTGCCACCGCACTGGCAGGTCTGGCAACATGGGAACACCACAGGGCATGCTGCTTGCTGCCTGTGTACTGGAGGGAGCACGGGGTGAGAGCATGGCTTTTGCTAACAGGACCTGCACCAAGCAGGTACCAAGTGATGCTTCAGAGTAAGGGAAACGCCCTTTTGGAGGTGGGGATGGAGATCCCAACGGAGATTGGCTTCCCTTTCCTCTCTGGCACACATCTCGCCTTGATTCCCAAAGCCCCAGTCTCCCACTACTCCAGCTCTCACGGGCCACTGCGTAGTGGTAATTACTGCAGCTCCCTGGGGAAACGGGATCTTCATCTTTGCTGTAATTACAGCTACACCTCCACAGCAAAGGGATCAAAGGCAGCAGGAGAGGAGGGGATGAGGAGATTGCCATCTCAGAAGCAGGTTGCACTGGCGGTGCATGCAGCAGGCACACTCAGGCACACGCTGGCTGTAAGCACCTGACAGAGTCACAGCCCTGAAAAGACACACACACAGAGAGCTCAGCACCATCACCTGAATCTAGCCCAGATGGGGCAAGTTATAGTGCTGTCGGCTGGTGGCTCCCTAGATGAGAGTCTCTGATGTGGGAGATACAGCAAACCCCTCTTCAGTCCCAGGTTGCCCATCAAGAGAAGCCCTTGGTTAACAGTTTTGCCTTCCCTGTTCAGTCCATCAGCCTCCAGGTCATCCACCCAGCCCCTTCCATGAGCACAAAATCCATTAGAAACAACCTGATTTCCTTTATTTACACATGATGTTTGGGAAAAAGCCTAATACTATTGCATCTGGAAAAAAAAAGTAATTCCAATTTTACAGCCTTGGGCCTGGAGGAGCTCAAGTACTGCAGCCAGACGAGATGCTGTTTCCCAGGCTGTGTCCTGTGCTTGGTACGCTCTCATTTTACTCAGAGCCTTGCGTGGGACGGATGGTGCAAATGTCTTGCAGAGAACATCAGGTGCAGGGGGATTTCCAGTCTTGGTGTACAAATGCAAATGCAACAGTAAGATCTTGCAGCCTCATGTTTTCACTGCCTCCTGTTTTTGGCAAAGTCTGACAGGAGAAAAAAATTAAAACCAGTGCTGGGGGGCACAGTGGGGTGTAAGCCCTAGCAGTAATCCTTGATGGATGGTGCATTGACTCTGCAAACACCCATCTCCAGCCTCACTGACAGCCAGAGGAGCAGTGCCCTGGCACTCAATGGGGCTGCTTGTGTGGTGGTCCTCATGTGGATAAGCATTGTGCTAAATCAGCCTTGTATCTTACGTGGATTTAAATAATTGATTGATTTTTTCAAGGCAGAGGTAAGACAAGCTCAGAGAAAGCAAATCTGCAAAAAGCATAGCTGAGGAATAGGTTTAGGTGTGTTAGGAGTGGCAGGGCTGGGTGTCCCAAGGCACCTGCAGAGCACAGGGACGTTTGCTACGGGGCTGGCAGGGGCTGCGTGGGGCCTGAAACCTGCAAAACGCTCCAGTCCCTGTCGAACAGGACCATAAAACCACAGCCGGCTGGAGAGAACATCTGAGCAGATAACACAGTTACTTTCTCAGAAGAGTCACTTGTAGGTGAGTGAAGATTACAGGAAGGAAGGCTCTGATTATCTAATAGACTTTTACAATATGTTTTCTCTCTTCATTGTGTGTTCCCAGACTCAGACTCCCTCAGGCTCTTTCTCTTTCCAGTGACCAGTGGAGGCTGTGCACGCAGAAGCCCAGCACCAGGGCAGTTTAGCAATCTCATGCTTCTGGTTTTCGTGCAACCCTGTTGCTACGTAGTCCTGAGGGTTACTGCAGCGCTCACATACAAACCACACTGAGTTAACAGCCTGGTTCCTCCCCAAGTGTTTACTCTGTTGTCACCAGAGCGCTGACGTGTTATTACTTACACGCACAGCAACTAAAGGGATGTGATCACGGGGCAGCAGGAGCAAACGCAGCAGTTGGGGGTCAGTCTGAAGCTCTGCCTGTGCAAGTGTAGGTTCGGCTGTGGGCTTCCATGCCACCCACATGAGGAGTGGCAGGAGGGCTTCACCTCCCATGCACTGGTGCCCTTCTAGGCTGAAACAAGTGAGAGGGAAATGGGGTTCACCCACATCCTTTGCACAAACTGCTCTTAGCTGCCATCCTTGCCTTGCCGAGCAGCCTCCAGCAGGCCCTGCTGTGCACAGCAGTAGATACAGCACAGCCCAGGTCAGACCTCTTCGCTGTCTTTGCCAGGGCAACGCTTTCAGGAGAAGATTTCAGTGATGCCATCCTACTGGTGTCAGCCCTTAGGGCAGCCTTGCTTACAGATGCAAAGATGGTCCTGGATACCAGTCTGTAGCCCCAGCTATGTGGGAGCAAGGTATAGCAGCGTAACTACATCCATATCTGATCCTGGGCTCTTTTGTGTACCCCGAGCTACGCAGAGGTGAGACTCAGTGACACCAGGCTCTGAGACATCTGTCAAAGTCAGCTGCTAGTTGAGACAGGTAAAGAGGGAAGAGAATGGATCAGTAGATGGATGGATAGACTGACAGAGGTCTGGAAGAAGTTATATCAGACGCGTGGATCATCTTACTGTCCCCAAGTCCCTGCCAATCGAGGCTGCTTTGCAGCACCCAGCAGGAGGGGTTGCTGTCTAGGCGCTTAAGCAATCCAGGTCTTCGTGCCACCTGCACTATCAGCCCTTCCTGGGAGGGCTCACAAGCCATGCACATGCGTGCCTTGACGTGGCCAAGAACGAAGAAGCCTGGCTGGTTGCTTCCTCCTCCCCCTGCTTTTAATGTCACCAAACCCAGCTGCTGCTTTCAACACATGTCCCTTGGCAGGAGGCGAAGAGAAGCAGGCCGCCGGGTAGAGCTGCCAAAGACGCCGTGGGAAGTCAAGGGCAGACGCACGGTGAGGCAGCGGGGAGCGAGATGCTGCTCTGCAGACAGACTCAGCCCTCCTTCGGCACAGCCTGTGCCTCCCGGGGGGTCCTCACCGAGCACCCACCCGCCTGGCCTTGAGCCTCCCGCTGCTCTACAACCTGCTCAGACCTGCTTGGCGATGCCAGGCAATGGCCACGTCTCTCCTTCCTTCCTACCCCGCTGAGTGCTTTTGCTCTCTTCCCTTCTCCGCTCACCTTCTCCCTGCATGCGTGGGAGATATTCTCCCTGGCTCCATTTCTTTTCCAGTCAGAAGACAGTCATCAAAAGTGAGGTCACATGTTGTTTCCAAAGGAAGCAATAAGTTAAGACAAATAAAAGATAAAAAACACAGCCAGATTATTATAAGACATCATAAAACTAAGGCCAAGGGTAATGCTCTCAGCTTTATGGCTTTTCACGGACCCAGCCACAGAAATCCCACCATCAGCGATGCTGTGTGGACCCTTCTGCTCACTGTGCTTTGCTGTTAGCAATCTTTTACCTTTTCGAGGTAGTTTTTTAAGGCAGCTTTTCAAGGTCCCCGCTGAGGGTGCTGGAAGATACTGGGTGCCACACGCACCCTCAACAGGCAGCGCCTGCTGTGGAGAATTTACTGCCTGCTCGGTGCTGGCTGGGTGCTTGCCCCTGCCAGTGTTTCTGGACCCCGCTCAGCTACCCTACCTGCAGGGTACACTTGCAACACATCTAAATAATTCAGTCAGTAGTTTAAATATGCAAAACATGCAGCACAATCCAGTAAGCTGGGGTTTTTTTAAAAGAATTCGGAACTGCTTCGTTCTGGTTGCTGGAGTTTGGGACGGCAGGGAAGGGGTTGCCTTTGCCTCTGCCCAAAACCAGCCATGTTTCAGGGGTGATGACGCAATCCCTGTTGCGTTACGCAGCACACTGAGGCTCACAGGCCCCTCTTCCATCAGGCAGTTTGTTATGATAATGTTAATGCACCGGGTGTCGTCATCTGGCAGCATAACCGCTTGCCTTATGAAATAACTCAGCGTGACAGCTCTGCTTGCTAGCAGGCAGGCCCATGTCTGGCTTCTAATCTGGCATCAGAAATCACTCCTCTTCCTTGAGATACAGACTAATATTAAACATTTCATCTGCAATACTCCAGCTAATCTGTTGGAGAGCGTGGGGAGAAGGGATTTACAGCCAGCCTCCTTCAGAAGCCCACACATGAAGCAAACACACAACTGCCATCCCCACCACGCCATCTCTGCTAATGCCGTTTGCCGTCGGCACTGTGGCCGTGCTGGGATTCGCAATTCAGTTTCCTAATGTCAGCTGGCGTTTGTGAGTTGAGCAGATCGGCTTGCACGATGCCCCAGTGACAGATCACCAGTGACTTTCTTCCCGTGTCAACAAAAGTGAAAGTCACGAGGATAATGCAGTATTGCTCCGGGCCAGCGTATGTTCAGCTGAAAAGGTCTCGGTGAGTTCCCAGGCATATGCTGGCTGGCACGGCACTGGAGCAAGGCTTTCTGAACAGCCTGCACGACACAGGCCAGAGGGATTAATCTAATGCTGTGTCGAGATGCTAATACAATAAGGGTTCTTTGTGGCATTAGCAGGCATCATGAGACCAGCTCTGAGATGTCATTGCCTGGCAGCTGTAGGGAGTGCCGATCTTGAGCTCTCCAGCAGAGAAGGAGCTTGTCTCCTGCTTCAAGCATTAAAGCTGCCGAGGGTCAGTGAAAATCCAGTGAGCTCCCCTCCGTTTTGGTGACAGCTCATTTGGGAACAGCCGCTACCTCTGTTGTTGAGTTTAGGGAGAGCCGAGGGAACCAGGGTTATTTGGAAATGGACAATCACTTTTTCTTGAGTTTTCCAGAAGCTGCAAAGCTGTGGATGCCAAGAGGATGCTCGGGACCACAGCACCAGGGTCACATCTTAGCCCGGTGAAGTCACCGCCACCCGCGGGACTGGGGTTTTGCTATAAAAAGTGTTGCAAAACCTGCTGAGGCCAGTGAAACAGTTTGTCAGTTCCAGCAGACACGCTTTCATCTCCCCTGCCAGCTTCACGCCCACAAAGCTGTTGGGCCTGATCCTGCCTAACCCCAGCGCCAGTGGGGAAAGCTCCATCCTGCTCAGCACATTTGTGCTGGTGGAAAACCAGCATCAAGCACCAGTGGAGAATGCGGGCGAGACGAGGGGCAGGGAGATGTGGCGAGTGGGGATCTGTCACAAAGATTCGCAACTGACCCATGCTGACCTCGGTCAGCTGTGAATTTTCGTGACAGACCCAAAGACCCCATACCATGCCATGAAGGGCACCCGAAACCACCACGTAATGCCAAGAGGGCACCCGAAACCCCCACACCATGCGATGAGGGGACCCAAAGACCCCACATGGCACCACGAGGGACCCCCAAAGACCCCATATGACACTATGAGGGACCCAAAGACCCCACATGGCACCACGAGGGACCCCCAAAGACCCCATATGGCACCACGAGGGACCCCCAAAGACCCCATATGACACTATGAGGGACCCAAAGACCCTACATGGCACCATGAGGGGACCCAAAGTCCTCCTCAGCAGGCCACGAGGGACTAAAAGCCCCCACACAGCATCATGAACAGACCTAAAGCCCCTACACCACGCCGTGAGGGTCCCAAAAACCCCACATAGTGCCATCAGGGACCCCAACACCCCCCACAGGGCACCATGAGGGGACCCCAAAGACCTTCCATGGCACCATGAGGGGAGCGAAACCGCCCCCATGGCATCAGGAGGGGGGACGCCCCCCCCCCCAGGGCTCCATGAGGGGACCAAAAGCCCTCCTCACCGTGCCATGCGGGCACCCGAGACCCACATAGCACCATGAGGGGACCCCCCCACGTCTCCACAAGATCCCGGCCCGCCCTGAGGAGACCGGCCCGCCCTGAGGGGAGCGGCGGGGCGGCGGCGGGCGGGGCGGGCTGGGCCGTCCGCGCCGCCCACATAAAGGCGGGGGTAGCTCCACGCCGTTCGAGTGCGGCGGCTTCTTCGTCTCGGTCGTTTACCTCCGTCTCGGGCGGGTTTGTGCGGTCTCGGCGATCGGCGGCATGGAGCTGGGGTGGTTGTTGTGGGGTGCGGGGGTGCTGCTGCTGCTTCACGTCCTGATGGAGCTCAGCCCCGCCGTCAACTTCGCGCTGCGCATCGGCTTCTACTGCCTGCTGTGCGTCGTCGGCTCGGCGCTGGCGGCGCCCGTCTGCCTCCTCGTCAACGGCGGCCGAACCGTCAAGAACATGAGGTGAGGAGGGGGTGGCCGAGGCGACGTGGGGGGGAGCCAGCCCCGCCGACACGGGGCGGGGGGGGACACACACACACGGGTGTCATAGCAGGGCCCAAGGTGAAACACAAACTGGGGAGATCGGTTTCAGTCCCAGCCTCTGGGGGGGGGGGGGGGGCTGATGGTGGCCCCCTTTACCTCAGGGCTGTGACAGACCCTCAGGTGGCTGCTCTGGTGGCAGCAGGGTTGCCTTTTGGCTCATGGAGGGTGCTGGGGGGGCTGCTCTGGCCCAGAGCTGGGCCCTCACCTTCAGGGAGACCTGTTTGGGGATGAGTGCCCTTCAGAGGGGCCTGGAAGGTGTGAGGATGGTGGCAAGCGGCCATGCTCCAGGGGCTGGCTGGGTTTTGGGGGAAGTCGCACGACAGCGGTGTTTGTTTGGGTTTGGTGGTGGTGTTTTTTTTTTTTTACCCTTCCAGAAGCAGAGGCTGTGCCAGCAGGGCTGCCCGCTGGCAGACGGTGTTTAATATTCTGCCCTCGGCCTGGTGCAGGGAGCACAGCGGCCATGCAGCCGCCCCGGGCATGCTTGTTGCTGTCAGGCCTTGCTGCCTGTGTCCTCTGACAGGATGCCTGGGGCGGTGGCTGAGGAGCTGCTGGAGAAAAGCAGCTCTTCTACATGCGAAGGTGCATTTTAAGGGCAGAGCCGGCACTTCTGCTGGCAGCACAGGAGAACTTGGGCTCTTTGCTTTGCTCTCCCGTAGGCAGCTTTTTACCTACTCTAACCATCTGTGTCTAGGCCAGGTTATATGGGTGTGGTGGAAAGGGGAGCCCTGTTGCCTTTGTACATCCTTTTGGATCAAAGGTTGGGCAGCGTCTCAGCTGGTGGAGCTGGACTTTGTTTTGCAGTGTGACTCTCGCAGGCAGGACTCAGGGTGGAGTGAGCGGGCACAGGGTACTGATGTGCTGCCTTGTGGGCTCAGCCCTGCCTGCCCGAGCTGATGGTCTGCGATCCACTCTGGTGCTGTGGCCCCAGGCACTGAAAACAACAGTCTGTCTCCAGCTTTGGTTGCCTTGGCTCGCTCAGGAGCAGCTTTCTAATGCACAGCCAGCTTTGCAGCTGGGAGAATTTATGATGTCAGTTATAGAGGCATTCTTTTTTTTCTTTTTCCTACCCCTAAAACTTTGTAAATCTCCTGTAAACTTAAAGGAATTCTTTGGGAGCAAGAACTCCTTGCACTGGACATCTCCTCATGTTGAAACTCAGAGCTGAATTTTGGCCAGAACCACCCTTTTCCTGTAACTTAAGCCCATCGTTTCCATGTACTGGCACGGGTTGATGATCCTGGTCATGTATCCCAGCCCTTGGGAGGTCTGTGGCTGAGGTGATCCAGTGAGCTCCTTTCTACAACATCCCAGTCTGCTTATTCTGGCTTGGGAAAGGGGGTTGGAGCAGAGCACGTGCTGGTGGACAGACAGTGATAACAGCGTCGCTGCCTGGTGCAGAACACCCTGTCCTTGCTGTGCTCCTGGCTCCAGTGCCAAGCTGGTGTGACTTGGAAGAGGTTGCCCTCTGTGTCTGATAGAGCTGTTTATCTAGCGGCAAAACCTCTCGCAAGAGCTTCCAATCTGGTAAGCACACTTCGTTAATCCTTGAAAATCAGAGGATCCTAAAAAGGCCTTTGTCACAGGCTGTGGAGCAGAGCACATGAAGCTGTGGGCTGTTGGCTTTCGGACTCAGGCTGTTACGGATGCACTGAAAAGGCACGTTCCCTCTCATTTTTTCTACTCTCTCCTTGTGTCTGGCAATAAGTGCATCAGATTTACAACTCTCTGCAGCTGTGACTGCACCAAGTCAGGATCGTTCATACCAGCAGAGAAGCTGCTTGCAGGGTTGGAGGGGAGTAGGACCCATCTGCTTAACCCTGTGGATGACGTGGCCAGCTCAGCAGGGCTGCCAGTCACCCGGTGGTTCTTCACTTGCTCTAAGCTCTGCCCCTTTGCCTCTTTCAGTGGCTCAGGCCACATCTTGTGCAAGGAAACGCCTGCTCCTTACTGGCAGGAGGAAGTTGGATGGTTGGTCTTGAGTAATGTGTAACCAGCCTCTCCCGGCAGCTACTGAGCAGTGTGACTTCCAGAGCAGTGACCTCTTTTTTGGTTGGCAGTCAGAAGGGAGGAGAAGTGGGATTTAGGTCAGTCTGGTGGCATGGCATCCCCCATGACCTCACCGATTTATGTCACCCTGCCTCACCTTACCTGCCCCCTCATCTCTTCACCCGGACTGCACTCCTCTAACCTTAGTGCAGGCCCATGGTGCTTGGGGGCTCTGCGGCCTGTGCACCTCCCCGTGTCCTTTCCCTGAGTGCGGCTCTAACCTTTGCAGCAAGTTTGAATGCTGAGGGACTGATAGCAGCGGTATCACTCAGCTGTGTCACCTGCGGACATTGGCCTGGCCTGAACTCTAGCTTCAAAGCCAGCGCCTGGACCGTCTGCATGGTGGGACACCCCACGGAGCTATGAACCCTGCTGTGGGTAGGAGCATGCTGGAGAAAGTTGTGTTGACAGAGGTGTGTGGTTGAAGATGGCAGGTGTGGGGATACTTCTGGAGAGCAGATGCTGGGAGCTGCTGCCAAGCCAGGATGAGATGCTGGCCAGGTGCTCATCTCCCACCCTGGGTGACAGGGGTGCTTTCCAGGCTGATGGTGCTACACAGCTCTCTGGCTGGATGCTGTGGTGGGGGAGAAGCTGACACTGTCCCTCAGTCTCCTCCTGCAAGGAGGAAGGCTCCATCCCCTGTCTGCCAGGGAGAAGGTGGGCCCTGAGGCAAGGCATCCAGATCCTTGCCAGAGGGCAGGTCAGCTCCTGAATCTGCTCTTGGGGAGAACAGAGCAGAGCTGGTGGCTGCTTCTGGGATCTTTGTTCATGTGCACGCTCCTCTGCCTCCTATCCTGGCAAATGGCTGCTCCCCTGCCCAAAATAGCCCCTGTGTGCTGCCAGCTTCTGGCTGTGTCCTTTGGCCCAGTTGGAGGGTCCCCAGCTCCCACCTGTCTGGGGGTGGCACAGATGGGCCCTGCTCCCATGGGCTGGCAGGGTCTGGGCTGGTGAGCCTGGGCTGGCTGTGCTCAGCAAGGGCACAGCAACCTGCTTGATGCATTGGCAGGGCTGAGTGGAGCTGCTGGTGTCTTCTGCCAGCTGGGCCCCCCAGCCCTCGGCACAGGGGAAGAAAGCTGTGAGCTCTGTGAACAGACCTGTAGATCCACTGGGGAAGTGAACTGACAGGCAGAAGCTATCTGCTTGCAGGTGGGTTTGCCAGGGGCACCTAGCCTCTGCCAAGCTACATGGGGAGCATCCTGTTTGCTGCTTGCATCCTTGCATTGTAAAGGGAAGTGTTTTTCACTTTCATTCTCCTCTGTTCTTGGAATCCCCTGGGGTAACAGCACCCCGTGTTTGTTTGTATCATTAAGCAGCATCTTCTGGCAGTGCAAGGAGCAGAATTGGCGGAGTCTTCCTTGGGTGACAGGTATGCAGGCTAATACCCATGTGCTGGGGAGTGGCACCTCCTAGGAGAAATGTTTGAAAAACTTGCAGGGCTCCGCTGATTTCAGGAAGAAAACATTGGTAACATCAGAGCAGACTACAGCCATGGCATAGGGGGAAGCAAACAGCACTAAATGCCAGAAGCTGGCAGCCCACAGGGGCAGCAGGAGGAGTGGTCCTTGATCCAGTGTTGAAACCAGTGTCCATCCCTCCTGGATGTTGGAGGGCTTCCAGTTTGCCCTCTGTTTGCAGGGCTCTTGCAGCTGCACTAGGCTGGACTTGCCTCTTCTGAAGAGCCTGTAGTGAGCCTGGTTGAGAGCTGATGCTGTCAGCTTGAAGGAAGCATGGACTGTCGAGTCTGGCTGTACTGGCCTCAAAGTTGCAATCAGCTTCCCCCAGGCTTCCTGTAAAATTCCCACACTGGGAGTGGACAGGGCTTAGCATGCAACTGATGCACCTCATGCACATGAGACCATGCAGAGGACACACCTGGGTGGACCACAGGGCAAATGAGACTGGATGTTCTCTCTCACAGAGCTCTTGTCTGCTTCCACCCACCCTGGGTATAGCAGACCCTGTGGCTTCCCTGCCCTGCTGCTGACTGCTCTTCTCTTCTGCAGAATCATCAAAACTGTGGTCAAGACCTTCAAGTATTTCTTTGGCGTGAGGTTTGAGGTGAAGGGACTGGAGAACTTTGAGATGGAGGGCCCTGCTATCATTGTGTCCAACCACCAGAGCATCCTCGACATGATGGGTGAGGAGCTGGTGGGAGGGAGGGAGCAGTTCTCTTGCTCACCATCAGAGAAATCCTGCTCATATCTCCTGGCCAAGCAGCCCCCTGCCCTGGCCAGTCTGTGCTACTGAGCCAGCTGGTCCAGCTTTCTCTGTCAGTGCTGGTTGCAGGAAGGGTCTCCCCTCACTCTGAGCTATCACATCCCTGTGCAGCACCCCAGGTACTGCTCAGCTTCAGGTGCTTCTCAGCTGCCTTTTACATCCCTGCCTCACTGATAGCCTGGCTGGCCTAGCATGTATGTCAGTGTGCCTGGTGGCCCTGCTGGGCACCCTGGGGCCAAGGAGCAAGCTGCCTCTTGAGGGGTCTTGCTATGACCTGCAGCCACCCTGCCCCTGTAATTCTGCTGTGTGCCAAGTCTCCTTCTGCTCTGTTGATGGCAGCAGAAGCCAGCAGAGAAACAAGGCACTGGCCTGACCCTGGTACTCTCCTCCACACCCCACATTGTGTTTCTTGTCCCATCTGAGTGCAGGTGGGGGGGTGACTGCTGGGTCTCACCCTCTGTTGTCACGTTAGGGCTGATGGAGGTCCTGCCTGACGATTGTGTCCAGGTGGGCAAGAAGGAGCTGATGTATGCCGGAACTGTGGGGCTCATCATCTACCTCGGTGGTGTCATCTTCATCAACAGGAAGAGCACAACCAGCGCCAAGATGGTGATGGCAGAGGTGGCCAAGACTATGGCAGCTGACAAAGTGAGTGTGACTGTGGGGCTTGGCGGGGTGGCATGGGGGGATGTGGAACTCCTGGTGCTGGCTCACCTGGAGTTACAGCCACCTGCAGCTCTTGGCAAGGCTGGCTGGTGGCTCAGCCAGCAGGAAGGGAGCACTGCAAATGGACTGCTGGAGCAGAGCCTTATCTCCCCATGTGCAGGTGAAGGTGTGGGTGTACCCAGAGGGCACAAGGAACTGCACTGGGGATCTGCTGCCATTCAAGAAAGGAGCATTTCACCTGGCTGTCCAGGCACAGGTAACAGCGCTTTGCTCCTGCTTGGGGACCCTGAATGCTTTTGCAGTGGCACTGTAGACTGGCCATGCAGTGGTACGGTTTATTTGCTCTCAAGTGAGCTGTGCTCCCAGCTGACAGCTGAGCTCCTCAGCCAAACCACCATTAGGTGTCATAAGTGCTGCCCAGCAGGAGCCTCTTCCATGCCCTGCAGGAGTGACTTGACTCCTGTGGACGAATGGCTGCAGACAGTGGAGAAGCTGCCTCTCGTCCTCTCTCCTGACTGCCCCAGCACTGCCTTCCCAGGGTCCCATCTGGAGGGCAGAGTGTGGGGGACAGGCGCACTTGACCCCTTAGCTCTAGGCTTTGCAGGCAGCCGCCTGGCAGTGTGGTGGTGCAGTGTCTGTGACCTGCTCCTGGGAGCACAGCTGCAGCACAGAGCTTGCTTCTGGCAGGGAGCCCCATGGGTGCTGCACTTTGTGAGCTTGCCTGGTGAATCCTAAAGCTGTTGATGCATTTCTCAATCCCCCCAGTTGCAATAGCATAGTGTTGATTCAGAATTGTTAATGCTAGTGCTTTAGAACAATATCTGGGCTTGGTCTGTGTGGAAATAGCTGCTCCCTCCCAGACAGCCATATGGTGCTGCTTAAATGCCTTCTCCAAAATGACAAGATCCATGAGCAGTTAGTGGAGGAGCAGACAGAGAGCTCCTTGGCTTCAGAGAGCTAGATCTCTCCGCACTCTTGAAGGAGCGGTGGTGCTTGCCTGGGCAGAGCTCCGGGGCAGTGTGCCAGGGATGCTGAAGACCTGGCTGCGCTACCTGGGCCCAGGTGGTTGCTGGAAGCTGGGCCACCCTGCTCGGCTCCCAGGTGCTGGGGACTAGGTGCTGGAGAGGTGGCTGGGAGGAGATGGGTGCCTTGCCTTCCTGTGCATGCTCTGCCTTGCTTCTCAGAACTAGGATGACTTGAGGCCTGAGGGGAAACTGCTTTCCCTAAAAGAGGTGCTATAGCAGGGATCCTGGAGAAGGGAGTAGGTGCCAGATCTCTTGCTGGGTTCAATTGGCCAAGCCCAGGGTGTAGCCTGCGTTGTACTATCCTCATTCCTGCCAGGGTGATGCAACCAAAGCAGGAGCTGGCTGCTGCCAGAAGGAAGGGACAACAGTGGAAATGGTACCCACCTCTGCTAACCCTCCCCCTGAGTCACTGACTGTAAATTGTGTCTGTGTTATCAGCACTGAAATAATGACTCTGTGCCTGCCCTCCTGGCTGTGTCTCTGCCTGTCTGAAGCTTTCCTGGGAGCAACTGATTGCAGCTGGCGACTCCTTTTCTTAGAAGCTGAAGGCACACCAGCTAGCCTGCCCCAAACATGTGCTTGTACAGCATGGCAAGGCCTGTCAAAACAGGCATCCTCCAATGTTTGCAGGTCAGAAAATACCTGAGTTTTGAAGCCTGGCTTGGGATGAGAAGCCCTGAGAGCCAGTGCTGACCTGAGGCTGAAGTGTAACTTGGCCCTAGTGCCTTGAATGTCCCTGTGTCTTGAGTTGCTGGGGAGTGGTTTCAATCCCATTTGACTCCTGACTGTCCCAGCCTTTGGAATTGGGTCTTGCTTGTGGGGCTGTGTGTGCCCTCTATGTCTGAGAGCCAGGCCAGGTCAGCTGGGCTGCATGGGATTTGCTGCTTATCTCTGGCCTGCCCTGAGTTGCTCCTCTTCTTCCCCAAGGTTCCAGTGATCCCCGTGGTGTATTCCTCCTTCACAAGCTTCTATAACCCAAAGAAGAATCTATTTACATCAGGTACCAAAGAGCCTGAGGGTCTTTACAGTCACTCGGAGACAGGGTTGATGCCATACCCATGTGGAGATCTGGTTCACAAGGGTGTGGGAGGGAAGCGGAGCTAGGGTGAACAGGAGGAGTCTTTCTGGGAGATGTGTGGAGTCAGTTCAAAGCACTTGGCACCAGAGCCTGAGCTGGGTTAACTCTGGAAAGAATGTAATTAAGTACAGTGAGGGATGTTTTCATTAAAAATTGGATACCACCTCTCCTTCTCATAACTGGCACAGCCCAAGTCATTTGGTGAGGGCTTGGGGGAAGAAGCAAGCATGCTCTGCCTCCTGACCTTTCAAAGCCAGGACCTCTCTGCAAGCAAACCAAGGAAGCTGGTCATATCAAAGCTCTGAAGTCTGTCAGTACAAGTGCTGGGCAGGAAGTTGGCTTTCAGTCAACTTGGAGCAGTAACTCTCATTTCTAGAAGGAAGCCATGCTTGTCATGTTCCCTGCCTGAATGGCTGGAGCCAGCCAAAGGTAGGAGGGTTGGACAGAAGCAGATGGAGGGAGCATTGGGTGCAGGCTGTGCCTGGCATGGCCCTGGAGCTGAGTGGGTCCATGGTCCTGGGCTCCCCCTACTCTCTTGGCCAGCAGATGGGAGCAGAGCAGGGACACCGGCCTTGGAAAAGGGCAAGTTCTGGCTGGTCTGTCAGTTTGGGGCACAATGGATATACTCTGTTTGGTGCAGCTGTTCAAGGGCTGTGTCTAATCTCCAGAGCAATCTCTTACCCCTGAGACCAGTGCAGCCTCTGCCTGTGCTCCAGGGATGGATGCCTGAAGCCCTGTGGGGGGATGAGGGCTGTGTGGGGCCTGTCCAGGGCAGGGGGAGCAGGGGTCCTGGGAGGGCAGAGAATGGTGCTCCTGTGGCATGTGGGTTTCTCAAAGGCTCTTCTCTTGTTCCCAGGCAAAATCAAGGTTGAGGTTCTGCCTGCAATAGAGACCAAAGGCCTGACATCAGGTGATGTCTCTGACCTCACTGACAGATGCTTCCGCACCATGAGGGAGACCCTCTTCAGGCTGTCAGGCTGTCCAAGTGAGGCAAAGGACTCATCCTAGATGCCTCTCCAGTGGCATCACCATGTGGTGGTGGCTGAAGGGACCTCTCTGTTGCCAAATACCGAAAGAACTTCTCTTCCTCTGCAGTGACTTCTAACTCTGGGAACACCATGGACTGGCACATGCAGGCTGTCGAGCCAGGGCTGAGTTTCCCCACTGAGTGGATTTCTTTTATGGGTTCATTATCTTGCAATGAAATATCTCCTTTTTCTGAATTTCTCAGGCATCAAACTTGTGCTACCAAAGGGCTGAATGACCAGAGAGGTGAGTTCCCACAGCTCAGGCAGCTAGTGTGGGGTGACAATGAAAACCTGGCTGGAGGCTGGGCTCTGCCTCATATGAGTGTCCCTGCACCTGTGTTCCTGCAGGCTCAGCTAGTGTTGGCCTGGCCCCGTGCTCTCCCAGTTGGAAACCACCAGGCAGCGGTTTGTATCTGCATGACCTTGGTGCTGCTCAAACAGGGCTGAGAATCAGATGAAAGTCCAGACTCTGGTTCTTTGGCAGCACTGGAGGTGTGGCATCCTCCCTGGAGCACTGCTATCCAGCATGGTGAAGCTCATGGGTGGTCTCTGGTGCAGGGCCTCTCTCCTTGAGAGACACCCTAGGGTCACAGCAGCATCTTGTACTGGGGCTCTGCATTGCCCAGGTACTCTTGAGCCAAGTCTCTTACTTCTGAAGGAAGCACCCAGGGCCAATAACCTCAGCTGGGCTGCAGATGGGAATGTGTGGGGCCAGTCAGCCTTATAGTGGCTTCAGGCTTGACTGCCTTGTCTGAACAAGTGTCCTTGCTCATTGAGGAGTGCAGCAATGGAGAGGGAAGCTGCAGTCTGACCAAGCCAGCATATGTGGTCTGGGCAGAGTTTAGCTGAATGCTGTCCAGCCTTGCTGGTTTAGTCATCTTCTAAACGAAACCCCACACTTGTTTCTACCATTCAGAGCCACCAGCTTGATTTTAAAAACTGCACAGATCTGTCAGAGTCCTGGGCAAACCTGTCCTCATGTGTGATTTGTTTGTGGTATGCCTCTGGATGCCATGTGTGACATGTACCTGGGTTGGCTCAGAGCTTCCTTGGTGTCGGGAAACTGTGCTGCCAACTCCCTGCTGTGGTGGTGGTTCAGCCTGGTTGCAGCAGGCATGCTGGTGCCTACAGTACCCGTTGCAGATGCAAAGGGCTCTGTCATGCTCGTTTTGCCACTTGTCATGGTCAGCACTGGCCGAAAGATGGTGCCTATCTCGTGTATCTTTGCTGATCTCGGTGGAGCTGCTGCTCTGCAAGGCTTGTAAAACTCCTGCCGAGCCACAGGGTGGGTGAGCTGCAACAGGGCTTGGAAGGCTTCAGCTCTCCCTTTGGGGGAAATGGACTCCTTTCCCTGTTCACATAAAGGGGTTTCCCCTGTGCTTTGGCGTGATGGACCAGCAGGGCTCCTGGATCCCTTGCTGGGAGCTGCAGAAGTGTTGATGCCCTCTGTGAAGAGCAAGGCTGGGTAAGGTCCATGGTTCCAGGGGGTAACCTTCACCTCCAGTTTGGGTTCAGGGAGGCTTTAGCTCTCCTTTTTGTGGTGCAGGGTGTATATAACCTTGAGATAAGCCACCTGGGCTACTCGGGTAACCAATGCAACTGGCTTTTGCAGCCTGTCTGGGGCTGCATTGGTGGAATTGCAGTCATATGGCATTTTAGTGTTAAAGCCTCAACTGGGAAAGGCAGGGAGTTCCTGTAGAGCCAGCGGTCCCCAACGGAGGGAGCCCTCGGGCTGAGCTGGTGCTGGTGGGGGCCAGGGGGCTTTATCAGAGGGGCCTTACAGTACAGACTCAGGGGTCAGACCCGCTGTGGGATGGGTTGGGGTGGGAGGATGGGAACCAAACCAGCACTGTGTAAGCAGCAGATAAAGGGCTGTCATGGAGGTTAAACCCAGGAGGGTCCTGGGAGGGCTCCTGGGGGGGATAACTATGTCTATGGAGTGATTCCTGCAGCATCCTTCCCTGGGAGGAGGAAGCAGTGCCTCTGTGTGCAGTTGTCTGCTGTTCACTTTTAATTGGGTTGAGAATAATGTTATGTGCTTTTTAAAAAAAAAAAGTACACCTTTGGTTATTTAAATAAAGGAGACTCCTGGTCTTGTGTGGGAGCTGGGGGAGGAGGGCTACTGCAGGAGGAAGAAGGGTGCTGACCCATCAGCTCTTGCAGGGGGTGGGTTTGGTGATAGAGGAGCAATGGCAGGTCCCTGTCCCCACCCTGTGCCCCACAGGCAGAAGGGCTGTGCTTCTGCACCCCAGCCTCACACTGAGCCACAGCCTGGCCTGAACTAGGAGGACAAATGCAGGCAGGGACCTGCCCAGGGGAAGAGGAGGGTGGTGCCCGTATAAATGGGAGCCCATGTCAAAGCAGGGCCCTGGAGCAACCACCGGCCCAGCCAATAACGATCCCACAGCCTCAGCGTGCGCAGCAGGAGGCTTTATTTTGGTACAAGCCCTGCAGCACCTTGTTGCCCACGTGGCTCTTCCTGCATCTCTGCTCTAGGCAAGGAGGAACGCGTACCAGGTTGGTCATGTCTGCTCTGCTGTAGCAGTGTCCTTGGGCTTGAGCAAATGGTGATGGGGGGGAGGTAGGTACATGTTCTGTGGGCTGACAGCACAGTGGCTGTTGGGTCTGGGAGAGACCAGCTAACCCAACAGCCGGTGCTCGTGCCAGTGTAAACACCTGGGCTTGCCAGGCCTCAGTCCTCAATGCAGGCATGCAGAGGGATTTTCCCTCCCTCCTTGGCCTCACCCTGTTGGCGCTACTGAGTGGCACAGGTTTGTCCCTGTCTGCTCTGTGCCCATGATGGGAGTGTCACAGGGAAAGGTTTTTCTATTAAAACAAGTAAAAACAGACTCTCTGCACCTTCAGGTCCATGTAAAACCATCAGCCTTGTTACTGCTCTGTAGGGCCCAGGGATGGTGCAGAGGACTGCGAGCAGGAGCAGGTAAATTCAGAACAAGCTGCTGCAGCTGTCATGCTAAGAAGCGGTGAGGCACCAGCCCACCTCCAGCGCTCACGGAGGGAGGCTGGTCCCAGAGAGCAGAAGAGAAGCGGCAGGGATGGGCACCCGCTCCCTGTATCCAGCCAGCGCCGTACCTTTGCAGGGACCAGTCGCACCCATCCCCTGTCATGATGCCTGGCTTGGGGTTACCCCCTCCGCCACAAGTCCTTTTTGGCCGTAGTCCTCCAAACGCAGGACTTGTCCCTGCCTTCCTTGGGTGGGAGCAGGTAGGGGGAGCGTGGTGGGGGCAGCTGTCCTGCCCGGGCCAGGTCTGTGCTCGGCTGGGCAGGCAGCATAACCAGCCCTGTGCCCCCTGCTCCCTGGGAGATGGTGTCCCAGGGTAATGCTAAGTAAAAGCCAGGCAAAGCTAAGCACCACACGGCTCACGTACAGCTTGTCTCTCTGGCACAGCCAGACCGGCACTAATGGCACGAGGTAAGGCATTTATTTTCTGCCTCTCCATCAGGAAGGGGCTGAGATGCTGAGGGCTCAGAGTCCAGTTTGGAAGTAACTGTGTGGCCTTTGATAAGGTGAGTTGGAAGAGAAAATGATGGAGATGCTGATGGGAAACCAGCCTTCTCCTGCTGCCCTGTGCCTTCCTGTAGATGATGTGGCTTTGGCCCCAGACTGAGGCTGGAGAGTGAGAGAAGAGCTGCGGATGCGTGCATCTTGCTCCAGTTCCTTGGGTGCTCGGCTAGAGTTCATTCTTGCAGGAACCTGGGAAGACAGAAAAAAAAAAAAAACCACCCCAACAATCCAGTAATATTGTTAGCTTGGGTTTGCTTTGTCTCCTTCCCTGAGAAGGATGACCTCAACCTCTGTAAGTATCACCCACACTTGATGCTTTCCCCTTGCCAAACAACCCCAGGCTGGCTCTGTCCTGCCACATTTGGGAGCGTCATTCTCGCCTCCCCAGCGTGCTACAGTCCTCACCAGCCTCGCCTGGGCAGTCCTGTGCAAAGTATCCCAAGGTTGGAGGTGGGGGGCGAAGCCAGTGACAATACCACTGACTGGCCCAGGACGGGTGGCTGGGACCAGCCTGTCCCTGCCATGGACGCAGCAGGTGGCTCTGTGTGACAGTAATCAGAAGCAGGTGGTGCTGGTCACCAAAGTCCCCAGCGCCCAGGGAGCTCCTGGGGTGGGGAAGGGACCACACGGGGTGGCTGTGGCACAGCCACAGGCAGTTGTGGGTCTGTCTTGCTGTTAACTGGCTGTGTCACAGCCGAGCATTGACAGTCTGTGCTGAATTGGGGGTAATTCAGACTTAGAGGGGCTAAAATGGTTATGGCTTAAAGAGATCCGGTCTTATGCCTTCACTGGTGGTTTAAAGAAAAGAAAATTATTTTTAGTCCTTACACACATCCCCACTGGGCAGATAATTGGAGGGTGCAGTTGTATCTTAGCATTCAGCTGTAAAATGCTTCACAAGGCACAGAAAATGGATGGCTGCTTTACTCTCCATGAGATGCCCTTCAAGCCCCAGTGCTTGCTGGAGTATGAAAGGACAGTCTTGAGTCCTCCAGGGACTTTCAGGACCATGAGAGGGACAAAAACAAGTTTTGCTTGCCGGAACAGGCTTGGCAGAAGTTAATTTCAGGACTTTGGAGTCATCCCTTGGAATAAATCCATGTTACCTTGTGATACTGCTCACATTCCTCGGTGCTGTCACTAATAATATGTATAGGGCAGTACTAGGAAACTTGTTCTGCTGGAACACTCATGATGATTACCCCTTTCTGAGATGTTTTTTAAGTGTCTATTTGCAGCTACTTAGTTTTCAAACAAGTTCTTTGAAGTCTTTTATATCTAAGCCATTACTGCAAGCAGTGAACTGGGACTGGATATGCCCTGAAACACAGTTTCCCCTTAAGTCTTTCCAAGCATCCTCACCCCTCTGCCATGAGCACCAGGCTGCCGCTGCACACGACCTCCTGAGCTGTCCCAGCCATGCCTAGTTTCTGGATGTGTTTGACTGGAATTATTTAATGGGAAAAAGAGCTGCCTATCAAATATTAAGTGTTCGTATGGTTTGCGCTCTGCTCTGAGTCAAGCTGCAGTGTTCCAGGGAGAGCTCTGCACATACCTCAGGGACCCGAGGAGATGCTGCCCTGCTCTGCCATGCTGTGGGGGAGCATGCCAGGCAGGACCTCCCCCACCTTCAGCCATTTCACACGAGAGCTCCCACCAGTGTCTCTTCTTCAGAGTTTGCTACTTAAGAGACCCTCTCTGGTCCACTGCTTGGCAAAGGACTGGTCTGTAGACTTCAAAAAGAAATGCTTAAAACTTCCCAGGCTCGTAAATCTGCCAACTTCTGCATGGTCCCTGCACTTTCCTGATTGACTTTTTGGGCTGTTAATTTCGTAAGAGTTAGGGTTTCTTTTCTACGGACTAAGTCATAACGGTACAGGAAGGGAACACAGCCGGTGAGGGTGCAGATTGCGAGACGTGACCCACTGCTCATAGTGGGCTCCCTCTGATTCTGCCCCAGAGCCACATTTCCATGTGCCGATCTTATGATTTGGCTGCTACAAGGACAGTCAGATGGCGCAGCCATAGAAACAGCTTTGAAATGAAGCTAATGGGCTGTTTGTGTTCATCTTTTATTAATTACAGGCTGCTGAGCTTGAGGGAGATAGAGATTAATAGTGGTTTATGTGTTACTGATCTTGTTGGCCTGCATCTGCTCACCGTGGCCAGTGTGGGTGGAGTGAAATACTTCAACCCTGCTTTTTCCAGGCACTTACATGTCTCCAGTCGCTCCTCAAGGAAGGAGATCTGCTCGCTCAGGGAGTCGATTCTGTCCAGTTGCTGGAGGGAGTGGGACAGCCGGCTGATGGGGTCTGTGCCAACATCCTCTGGCGCAGATGGCATGAGGTTGTGGAAGGGGGCCAGCACCAACTGGAGTTTCTGCAGGGAGAAGGAGAGCCGTTAGCGTGTCCTCCCCAGCCAGGAGGATCACCTGGTGGGACATAGCATGCTGCCTGCCGGGGTGCACCCCACCGGGGCCGCACGCCAGCCAGCTTGCGGGGCTTTGGTTGCGTTCAAAGGGCCGCTGGGCTGGAAGAGCTGCTGCGTGGGTGCTGCCGGCAGCATGGAGCACAGCTGGGATCGCTGCAGCGTGAGGCCAGCATGATGTTAAAAATAGAGCTGGGGCGGAGGGAAACCCTGGCTGCAAACAGCCCAGGGTGGGACCTGGCTGAGAGCAGCCTCGAGCTGCAACAGGGCAGTGAGGGCAGGACAGAGGTGGGTGCTGAAAGCTCACCTGCTCCAGCGCTTCCACTCTGCTCTTCAGGTCTTTCATTTCTTCCTTCATTTCACTTGGGGGACCTGAAAAAGTGACGAAGAGAAGGTCAGTGGGTAAAAGCCCATTGCCTGAGGTGAAGTGGAAGGTGCTGGGGAGAGACATTGCTGCAGGGCTCAGGCCAAGCTCTGCTGCTTTCCATTCCTCTCCTAGTGAACCCCCAGGGTCTGTCCTGCTGGGACCAGCCCCCAGAGCATCAATGGGATCCAACGCCTGCTGCAAGCACTGGCATCTATTCCTGCTGCTAATGCGCACAAGCCTCTCCTTCCTGCTGGAGTACCTGCAACGAAGTGGGGAATTTTTCAGGCAGTGGGATGATGCTTAAAGGATAAGACGTCTGGTGAAGCCTGGCCTTTCGTGCCTGTGTTGTCAGAGTAGTTAGCACCCGGGTCTGCCCTGTCCCAGGGTGGGCACGAAGGCTTGTCCCTGCTGAGGGCCCTGGACAGGGGATAAAGGCAGGTGGCTTGCAGGGCACGTGCAGATGGTGCCCTGCTCTCCCAGGTGTTTACTGCGTGATGCCTGTGCTGGCCACAGCGCATTATTACTCACGGTACGAGTTTGAAGTGTCACAGCGCGTACCAAAAGTAATAATGGGCCGTCACCAGCGGCGCCCGCCGCTCCTCATGGCTCCGGACTTGCCCTGTGGGAAGGATGACGATGATGGAGAGAACAGCCACATCCCAGATACCGCATGCCACGGCCAGGCTCTGTCACCCTTGCAGATGGAGCAGTGTCTGGACTTGTGCACAGGGGAGGTTGTTTGGGAGGTAGAGGGACTCCTGGGTCACTGAGAATAAAGCTGAGGGGGTTTGGCTGGCGTCCCCTCTCCTGTCTCTTGCCACTCCCGCTCCAGCCACCCTGTGATGCTGAGTGTTAATCCCAGCTTTCATCGAAGGCCCTGAGCAGCCGGGGCTGTCCTGCAACAGGGCAGGGACAGGTTACCTGCTTGGCTGAAGGTTTCTGGCTCGGGCGCTGGCACCAGGGGCTGGCACACCTTGTCGTCGGCAGTGAGTCTGAAGCCATCCCGGCAGGCACAGTGGTAGCTCCCAGCCGTGTTGATGCAGAGCTGACTGCAGCCGTGGCTCTGGCCGGCACACTCATCCACGTCTGAAATGACAGGTACGGCTCAGCGAGGACAGGGGCGGTGAGGAGGTGCTTACCAGGGGCGAGAGGCGCGGATGCCTCAGCCAGGCGAGCAGGGGTCCTGCTGCCCCTGCTAGAGCCGCATGGGCTCACGCAGGATGGGGATGCAATGGGACCCCGGACCGAGCTGGCATTTGTGCTGGGGACAGCTCTGGGTTCTCTCAGCACTGCAGGGTGTGAGTACAAGACCTGCTGGCGCCTGGGACAGCGTCTCCTCTTGCACCTGGCTGGAGTAAACCTGGGCTAACCCTGAGGGGGATCTGGCCTCCCCACCTCCACCAGCTCCCCCCACAAAAGAGCCAGAAACAAAAGCTGTGGTCAGAAATGTCCCAGCTCTAGCTGGGCAGGCGCAGGCAGTGCTCAGCTCTCATCCTGGATTTATGGCCGGGGTTTTGGTTCCAGCCAGCCGTGGCGAGGAGCTATCAGCCTTTCAAGTGTGTACAAAACCCAGTAACCTCTCCTCACACGGGGGAGTTATTAAAGCTGTTCCCACAAAGCAAAATGAGCTGAACCACTTCCCACGCCCGGGCGAATCTGTTTTAGGCAGTGGGAAAATCCTTTCCCCCCCGCGCTGGAGCTGGAGCTGTCAGCGATGTGCTCAGCTCTGCCTGGCCCAGCATGGGTCAATGCCACACGCTCCTCCTCTGCTCTACAGGAGGGCGAAAAGCTGGGAAATGCCATGGCAGGAGCTTGCACCATGCTGGTGTGCACCATGCTGCCTGATTTCCCTGTGCTCCGGTGAGGAGCACCAGGCTGCGCTCATGCTGGAGAGGAGCTCTGTGCCTGGAGATCACCAGGCTTCCCCTCCATCCCCAGTTATTTTCAGTTCACAGATTTAGTCTCTGCAGTAAATGGGTGTCTTAGTTCACAGCGAGAATTTGCAAAGCCTGGGAGATGGGTCATTACAAACACACAATCTTAGGCCAACCCCACAAGTGTAAAACGGCTGCTCTGCAGAAAGCCTTTCGCTTGCTGCACAGTCATGGCAGAGTACAGCCTCTGCTCACGCTGACCTAGCGCGGAGCAGCAGCAGAAAATGTGGATGCCAGGGCTGCACATGAGGGCTGGGAGCACTGAGGCAGCCAAAGGGAGGTCAGAGCTCCCCTGGGAGCCAAGCTTCCCATCCTTTCCTGGCCAGACCATCAGGCAGCGCTGCCCTGGAGCAATACGTGTAGGTGTGCGTGTGTGTGTGCGTGCGGAGGTGTAACACACTGGTTTCCCTCTGTGGTCTGAGTAGCACCAGGCATGTGCCAAGGCCTGGTGAGGAGCCACGGTGCTGGTCCCCGTCCCCCACCAAGGATTCAGTCTGTGGGCAGAAGACCTCCAGAGCCCCATGGCAGCTCTGCTGCTCCCCAGAGAAGTTCTCCTGGCAGCAGTGGGGCAGGCCCGATTCAGGGAGCCTGGAGGGGAGCGGCACAGCTCGTACCTGTCTGGCAGGCTCGCCCCGTCCAGCCAGGCGGGCAGGCGCATCTGCCGGGGAAGGTGCAGCTCCCACCGTTCTGGCACGGCACCCAGCAGAGAGCTGCAAGACAAAACATGGGCACAGCATCACCGGGTAGCTCTGGGGGCCCTGAGCTTCCTCCCCTGCCACCGTGGGTATGGGTAGACACACACAGTGCACACACACACACACACAGCAAAACACACACCAGCACCAGCCCAGGGCCAGGATGCTTTGCCCCAGCCCCAAAGTGGTGGGGTTGGGCTGACTGGGGTGCACAGGGCACAGGATAGGTGGGATGAACAGGACCTTGGTTTTGCAGCCTGGAAAGAGGCTGAGGTGCCTGCAGCCAGCACAGCTGGCAGGGAGGAGGGCTGATGGGCAGCAGCAGGCACTGGGAAGCCCTTGGTGCTGCGCTCTGAGCCCATCTGGGGATGGACTAGCTGCTGATGTGGTTTGCATTTGTTTTGTGCTGTACATCATGATTGCCTCCTGAAAGCATTTCTCTTCTATTACTGCTGATTTATATGGAAAGGACTTACTCATTTTATTTATCCTCTGGTAACTATAAAGTTAATAGGCGATCCCAAAGGAAAAAGGCCTGCGAGGCAGCAGAGAAAGCCTGGGAATTAATCAGAAATTGAACCACATTTGTTGTGATGCCGAAAATTTAAATGCTTTCCTACAGGGAGAATCCGCCTGACAGGCAGAGTGCTGCTAAATGAGAGAGCTGGCTGCTGGGGCCTCGTCCAGGGACCTGAGCTACCCGGGCCATGGGGTCTGGAGGAAGGGTGAGTGCTGGCACCAGGGTGGCACAGCAGCCTCTTACCTCTGTCACAGCTGAGCGTGTGGCTGTTAGCTCTGCTCCAGCCGGGACAACACGAGGCCACGGGCTGGGGCAGCTGCTTGTACGCCTGCCGGTAGGCAACCCTGTAGATGGTCCTGCAACGCAAGGATGGGGCTGAGCTGGGTGACTGAGCATCTGCCCCAAGCCCCCCATCCCGTTCCCACTCCAGTGGATCAGACCCCCTGCGCTGGCACCCCCTGCCCAGGGGCTGGAAGCCCCTTCTCTAGGGATCAAGGCAGGACTCCCCCCTTCAGCAGCCCCCATGGGTCACTGCCTCGCTGGGACGGATCCGGCTCCATCTCAGGGACCAGGTCGGTGGTGCAGGCGGCTGCCCTCACCTGTAGGTGCTGCAGAGGCGGTGGCCCTGGCAAGTGGTGAGGTAGGGCTGGTAGACGGGCTGGACGTGGGACTCGGTGTAGGCAGCCGTCCGGCTCTGCGGCGCAGCGGCACAGACTCTGCGGCTGCGGAGAGGGGAGCGGGTCAGACACCAGCTAAAAAACAACCCACTGCTTCTCCTTTTGGGGCAAAGGGGCTCCACTGATTTACATCAGCCCAGGACGTGGCCTGACAGTCCCTCCCTACAGAGGGCTATTTAAACAGCAGCGGCTAATTGCCCGAGTGACCCAGGAGGCTACTTCAAGCTGTTTTGGGGCAGCGACACAAAGCTTGAGCACTGCAGGCTGCACGGGCTCTTCCTCCCCAGCCCCTGCACGAAGGCGCTGACGTCTCCTCGTACACTCACCCTGGCGCAGTCCCTCCGTCCCGGGGGAGCAGTCAGGGCCCAGATTTAGGGGAAGATTTACTCAAAGCAGTTCTCCCTCCCTTCCACTAAAATCACTCACTTTCTGGGTGGATTTTTCCTTTCTGAGACTTTTGCAGTCCTGAAGTGGATGTCCCTGTGGTCACCAAGAAATTAATGATTTCACAGGAAGGGTCAGGCCCACCGCAAAAAAGTAGAGGCCAGATGAAAGTCACCCTCCAGTCTTCCTAAGATAACTGTGATCCAGTCAAAAACTTTCCCAAGGTTAACAGCCAAAGTGGTCTTGGTTAAAAATTCTTTTTTCCAACATTTTCCACCCCAAAGCAGGTCAGTTCCACTGAGGAACTCGTCTACTTGTCTCAGCCTCCCAGCCCAATTACAAACTAGAATAAAAAGCCTGGGAATTAGCATGGACATCAGATGGCTTCCATTAACTCCAGAAAACTCCTCTCAGCCTCACTGATTAATGCTATAGAACACGCAAGTTTTAAATGGCAATTGTTTGCTTTGCAAAATTTAGAATAAAGCTATAGCTGCAGCCTGTGCGTGCAAACGAGGAATTCAGCCTGCGGTTTTAGTCACAACCAGAATGCAATAGGTTCAATGCTAGAGGAGAGTATTTCAGTGTGAAAACAAACTTTGTAGAAAATGTGAGCTGTATTTGGGGAGAGGGTGTTGAGCTTGAGGTCCTTTTGGCTGGGGAAGAAACAGGGGCACCGAGCTCTGGGCTTCCTCTGACCCAGTGGGAGCTGAGCTGTGCCTGCCCAGGCTGTGCTGGGATCCAGGGCATCGTGTCAGACCCATTTCCCGCAAAGGGAAGGGGAATCTCTGGAGCTGCTGCTCCCAGGCTTGCGGGACCATGGATCGCAGCCGCTGCAGCATCCCAGGGAGCACAGGGCACAGCAGGCAACAACCCGCCGGGGCTTTCCATGCCTGTGTCCCCTGGATGGTGCATCCGCTCAGAGCTGGGAGGCTGCATTCTCCTTTAATGGCTTGTTTGCAAGGCTTGATTGGTGTGATAGCAAGACTGAGCCCATATTTTTGTGCAAGGATGTGCTTGAAAGAGACAATAATAATTAATGAACAGCTCAGGGCCTGATCAGCTTTTGACCCTCTTGAACAAAAAGCCCAGAGTGTCTTTGTGTCTCCTGCATGGAGCTAAATGGAGTCAGGGCATTTTCTCTGAGAGGTTTTTTTGCTTCAGTGACAAAACAAACAAACACCAGCGAAGGGCTGCCGAGTCCCGGCTGCATCAGGAGGACTCAGCAAAACCTTTCCCTGCCTCCTCGCCAGCCCGACAAGCTGCCTATGCACGTGCAGCCAGCTGGCTGAACAGGGCTCTTCATCACCCAGAGAGGATGCACCTTGCCATGACGTGCAGGTGGGCAAACCCGGGAGATGCAGACAAAAAGGGGGCTTACCCTGCCCGGGCAAAGCCGTCCATGCTGGTCACACCGAGGATGAAGAGGAATCCCGAGAGGAGGCAGCCGATGCGGCGCATGTCCTGTCCCTCCCGCTGCACCCCAGGCTGTGCGGCACGACCGAGTCTCGCTCTTTGGTGGGATGTGCTGGCTCCTACCGCATGTCTCGCCCTTCAGCGGGGAACCCTGCAACCAAGAGAAGAGCGGTGTGAACGTGTGGCATCTGTCCCCAGCCGGTGACATCTGATGGAGCTGTGGGGACAGAGCCAGCCCCCGCTCCCATGGTAAGAGCAACGGCGCTGGGTGTGCAGAGACCCTCCGAGGGCAGCGCAAGGGGCTGGGGCAGGAGCACACTTGGTGGCAACAGAGCAGCGTGACATGCCAAAGCACAGGGGAAGAGGGGACACGAGGGACCAGTGAACCCCTGGCAAGGCGGGTGCTCCTCCAGGCATAAACCAGCTTTGCTCCACTCCAGTCACCGGCGTGGCAGTGATTTACCCCAGGGGGATGCCTGGCCCGGCACGTAGGAGATGCTCTCACGGCGCCGGGGACCAAGTGGTAGGGAAGGGACCTGTGTGGCTCTGAAATACGCTGCCAATTCCAGGCAGTGAGGGAAAAACAATGGCCTGTAATTCTTAATCCATACAGAATTGTAAAGCTGCATTTTCCCACCACATAACACACTGAAATCTGATCTTCTTCTCTTTAAAATACAAGTTCTTGCCAGAGAAAAGAGCTGTAAGGGCCATATGTACTGTCTGCAGAGTCAGTACTAACCAAGTTGCGAATAAAGAGGCTTTGATTTTCTAGCAGAGGACAAATATGAAACAAGGCTGAAGGAAGTCAATAACGATATCTAATTTAAACAATATCTAATTTAAACAAAACAGTTGGCCTCCGGATGGCAGCAGTCAAAGCAGGAAGAAATAAAGAAACCCACCTTAAATATATGCCAATTAAAGAAAGAATCAGTCTTTCCAATTAGACCTTGAGAAAGGAGTAGCTTTATGGGGAGGCAACACAAAACGAAACATCCTTCTGAAACTGCAAATATGGTGAGCTGCAAATGAACTTTCTAAAATCCCCAGGTGATGTGGGGCGGGATTGGACTGGAGAGTTGCAGGTTCATCCCCAAACTCCTTTGGGACAATTCCTAAGTCCAAGCCAAATTGTTAGGGATAACCATCCCAAATCTGTAGATGCTGCAGGTCTCAAAGCCCTTCTCCACGGGACTCAGTATCATCTTTTCCTTTGTGCAGGTGAAGAAACTGAGGCATGGAGAGACGCAGACCCGCATCTGGAGAGAAACCAGCCTGGTGCCTTCCTGCCCCTTAATATCAAACGTCTTGTGCATGTTTCCATGCAGTGATAGCGCTGAGTGAGGCAGACGGCTGGCTGAGCAGCCCCTTCCCCTCCTCACCCAGCCAGGGACTCCGCTCAGTCCATGAGCGGGGCACATGGCTCTGCCTGGCTGAGCAATAAGGAGGCTTCGTGTCAC
Organism: Haliaeetus leucocephalus; assembly: GCF_000737465.1. NCBI lineage: Eukaryota > Metazoa > Chordata > Aves > Accipitriformes > Accipitridae > Haliaeetus > Haliaeetus leucocephalus. The sequence goes on along the minus strand of NW_010972742.1, from coordinate 2,565,229 downwards.
AGCAAATCGACTATATCGCTATAAAACACTTGGTCCCTGAATTCAGCGGGACTGCAGAAGCTGAAGGTCTGGCTCCAGGACAGTGAGGGATAGCAATGTGCCCACCCTGCTCCTACAGTGGTATGAGCTATTCCCATGGAGCCGCAGCCCAGGAGGGAGCTGCAGATGGGCCCATCTTAACCTCCGTACAAGCCCAGCTTTGAGGATGTAAGGAGGATTTTGGTGACGTAAAGCCTGTAGTCCTCCATTTTCCTCCAAACGTAGCAATAAATTTCATCTTCTAATGATTAATATATGGTAGCTCCACCATCAGGAAATCAAATCTTGGTTGACCTGCAGGAAAGTTTTAAAAAAATAGTGAAGAAACCTTCTTTCTCCCCAGTCCTCCTGGAGACATCCCAGGGACACTAGCGTACAGAGGCGTACTAACTCCCCACTGCTCAGCCAGCCGGCTTTTCCCAGGGCTATGCCGGGACACATATTTTCCTTACAATCACAGATCCCCAGACTAGCGGTGCTTCTCCAGAAGTCTGTAAGACAGACTCTGCCAACCATCTCCATTCTCCCACAGGATTCCCGTGACTGCTGTGGGAGCTTTCCCTGTGGGGAAGGCAAGAAATGCAGGGCACAAGCCTAAAATATAGACAGTTTGTTTTTTCGCTTTGAAATGGAGCGGCATAGCCCTACCTCAAGTGGTCAGAATATCCCTCTGGGTCATAAAATTATGGTTGCTTCATACCAGAAAAAGTTTCAAAAGTGGAAAATATGATAGTCTGTACTTGTCTTTTTTTATGAGCTTATGAAAATCAGCCTTTTTAAAGCCACTGAAGATCCTCCAACCTGTTGCCACTACCTATTCTAATACTCCTCTTTTAAAGCACATAACTTAAGGAAAATCTTTTCATGCTTAAGAAAAAAAAGAGGTTTTTGTCACTGCCTTTCTAGTCTGTCAGATGAAGAGGTGAAGCCCCATGGTCTGGCAGGCGAGACTATGTGGGTGCATCTCAGCTTCTGCTGTTTCAAGGGGCAGCGGTCTCCTCAGCCGGCCATGTGCTCCTCTGAGTCTGGGGGTCCCTCTCCCACCAGCCAGAAACATTCCCATTACTCTCCTGAGTCTGCTCTTGCCTAACCCACCACAGCCACCAACGGGAAAATACAACCCACCGTGTGGGTGAGCAGCGCTTCGTCCAGCTCTGCCCATGGAACCAAGGCTAAAACTCCAGCTGATGGCAGCAGTAGGAATCGGGGTCTGTCTGCAAAGTGGTGCAAGAGAATCCAGTCCCTCAAAAGGATGCAACTACCCTCAGGGGAACACGACAGCTGCTCTTTTTCAAACGGCCAGGCCTGGTTCTGCAGGTGAAACCGCTGCTCCCAACCGCGCACTGGACCTGGTCTGTGCCCTTAGAGCCCAACCCTCCTGGAGAGGGTCAGCATCAGCAGCAGGGAGATGGATTTTTCCCTTATGAACCACCTCCAGCTGTTCTCTGCGCAGGCTGGCGCGCAGGCACCGCGGAGCACAGGCACAGGGGACCCGGGCGCAACTTGGGGACGAGGGAAAGGGACACCGCAGAGTGGGCTGCGGGGGTACGGCACCACGGGGCAGGGCGCAGGGACACGGCTACCATCAGCAGGGACATGGCTACCATCAGCAGGGACAGGGCTACCATCAGCAGGGACACGGCTACCAGGGACGCGGCTACCATCAGCAGGGACACGGCTACCATCAGCAGGGACAGGGCTACCAGGGACGC